>NC_134701.1:197488600-197788600 GCF_043290135.1 Rhipicephalus microplus
GCTGGAAGGCAGTCATATGTTTGCTCTCT
Source organism: Rhipicephalus microplus (assembly GCF_043290135.1). Classification (NCBI taxonomy): domain Eukaryota; kingdom Metazoa; phylum Arthropoda; class Arachnida; order Ixodida; family Ixodidae; genus Rhipicephalus; species Rhipicephalus microplus. The sequence goes on from NC_134701.1 coordinate 197,488,630, forward strand.
AGCTGCATGGGTAGCTGCCAATACCCTTTAGTGAGGTCGAACTAAGGGAAGTAACGACTCCAGCCCAGCTTGGTGAACATCATGTGTACCCTGAATATTGGCTCACTGTTCATGATGACCACTCGATTCAATTGCCTGATATCAATGCACAACCACATGCGGCCATCTTTTTTCTGCACTATGACCACCGGTGCTTGGTATGGTGAGTGTGAACGTTCAATGATGTCTTGCTTGAGCATTTCTTGTACTTCATGCTCTATGGCTTTTTCGACAGCAAAAGGTACTGGATACTGACGGACGTGCACCGGCGTTTCCGTGGTGAGTCTCAGCTGGCACTCTACGAGATGTGTCTTTCCTGGGACATCTGAGAATATGTCTTGGAATGCATGTAACGTTTCCTTCGCTTCGGATTTTTGTTCCACCGTGAGGTCCATGTCGATTTCAATGTCCTGGAATGTTTCTTTCTGCTTCAGTACAATAAACAGAGGGTCATTCTTTTCACCGTGTTCATGCGTGCTGAAAGCGGCAGCAGCTTGGTGTTCTGCTGGTTATAGTGAGTCGCCCTAATCTCTCTCATTGTACTTTTTGAGTAGGTTTATATAAAAAGTACTTTAGCGCGTACCGATGTCTTAAACGAAGTCACTTTCGCTCCTCTTCTCAGTGATAACGAAAGGTCCCTTTCACGTCAAGATGAGCTTGTTATCGGATGGTAGTAAAAGGAGCACGTTTTTTTTTTCTTTTGAAAGGTGCCGAGCTTTCCCCTTGTGATCATAGTACTGCTTCTGGGTAACCTTCGATCTTCAAAGCATCTCATGAGCGAGTTGGCACGTCTGGTGCAGCCGTTATTTCAGCTCGACAACGTAGCCATAGGTCGTTTTTGTCTCCTGATCTAACTGTCTTCGTGACCAGAGCTCTTTGACAATGGCCATGGGACCTCTTACATAGCGGCCGCACAGAAGCTTCGAAAGGGGAGAAGCCCAAGCTTGTCTGTGGAACTTCTCGGCATGCGAACAAAAGAGGAGCCAAGTACCAATCCCAATTTTTGGGGCTCTCTTGGCACATTCTTCGGGTCATTTGTTTTAACGTTTCGTTAAAACGTTCCACTAGGCCATTCGCCATTGGATGATAAGGCGTCGTCGGTTGGTGTTTAAAGGAAAGCAGGCGACTTAGCTCCTGCATGAGCTGCAAGGCGAATTGGGCACCTCGATCAGAGACAATTTCTCGTAGAATTCCCACGCGAGAAAACATCTCAAGCAACGCCTCAGCGACCCTTTTAGTTTCAATACTGGGCAGGGCAATCGCGTCGGGGTAACGTGTTGCAAAGTATAACATTGTGAGAACATATCCATTACCATTGACCGATCTAGGTGACAGCGGACCGATGATACCGATAGCGACGCGCTTGAAAGGCGTATTAATGATTAGCATGTTTCCGAAAGGTACCCGTCCTACCAAGTGCTTTGAAACGGCCCTCGGGGAAATGTCGCATGAATTTACGTAGCGCGTGCCACCAGCTTGCATACCAGGCCAATATACTCTTCGGAAACCCTTTCAGCCGTTCTCTTTGTTCCTTGGTGTCCGGAAAGGATACCGTCATGCGCGATCTTCAAGACGGATGCCCGATGATCCTTCAGAACAACGAGTTGATCCACTGCTCTGTTTGTGGCAGATTTGTAACGCCTGAAGAGAAGGTCGTTGACGAGGACGAAGGTGGCAGTTGTAGATCGCGTCGTTCTGATCTTGCCCACGTCCGCGAAGAAACGTTTAAGACTTTGGTCATCCTTCTGCAACGTCGCCAACACTTCGGGATCGATGTCTAGCTGGCTGGTGATGGCAACTGGTAACTGGGCCGCTTTTCGCGAAGTACATCGTGACACAGCAGCCAGATCACTGCCGCATACATAGTCAGAATTGACCTCGGCATGCGTTCCATTAGCGGTTCTTTCTCGTGAATTGAGTGCAGTCAGCTTCTTCGAGTCGGCTCTGCCTTTAGCAAGTCCGAGAGAGGGTACACACAAGAGAATATTACCCAGCATAACGTCATAGAGTGGTTGCTCCATGCGTATGGCAAGCACGGTGCCCTTGAAAAATAGGCAGTTTATCTCTACGGTCGCTTCTGGAAGGTGATGGGTGGAACTATCTAATAAATAGACAGTTCGCGTTTTCCCGGTAAACTTGTTGATTGGAACGAGTGCGCGCCAAACCACGACAGTGTCGCAACCAGTGTCTCTCAGTACAGTGACGGATTGCCCTTCTAGGCACCCTTGTGCAGTAGGCATTCGTTCGGTTCGACATCTCGGCCCAACCAGGCTATGCGCCCCCGAACCGATTTTTCCAAAACTCGAACCTTCGGTATCTGCAACACCTCCATATTGCTGACAGTAATGGGTTCCTCTCGGTGTTTGGTCAGGCTGAGAAAGAGAACGTGAAGCCTCGTTGTGGTTCTTTGTAGTTTTGGAAAAACCCTCAGGTTTCTTTCTCTCCTAACCGGTCACTGACTTGCTTTCCGTAGACTGAGACCAGCAGTCGGATGGCTTGTGTCCTCACTCATTACATATGAAGTAGTGGGGCTTTCCCTGTGTGTTTGATGACTCCTTCGTTGGTGTCCCACTCTTCACATGTGCGCGAATCAGGCCTTGCGCTTCGAGGTAGAGATTAGCTGTTTTGGCAAAACTGTCCAAATCCTTGCAACCTCGCTCCTTTATAGACAGCAAGCTTCTGGTCACACTGGAGCAAAAATTGTTCTGAAACAATCCCGTCTCGCAAGGCGACACAGGTTTTCTCGGTTTTCGCCATCTCTTGCCAATGGTCGAAATACCCCAGCAGTCTGCCAGAAAACTGACGTCCTGTTTCGCCGTTCTCCGGTTTGGCTTCTAGGAGCTTGACATGGTAGCCCTCCTCCGTGTACCGGAACCTCTGAAGCAAGGCCGACTTTATCTTTGCAAAGTCGGTGGCATCTTCAGCAGACATGCATCCGACTACCGACAAAGCATCCCCTCTTAGGCACAAACTCAAGGAGTGGCCCATTTGTCTATAGGCCAACCCTGGGTAGTGGCAACTCGCTCAAAACTTTGAATATACACATCAAGCTCATCACGGGCTTCGTTGAACGCAGGAATGACCTTGTGCATGCTTCGAAAACTTTGATTAAGTCGGTTCAGTTGGCTCGGCAGGGACTACTTGGCTAGTTTACTGCAATATCTGCACGCGCAGGCAAAGCTCTAACAATTGCTGTTCTCCAGCTTGCCGCTGTAACTCCCGTTCATGGTCTTTTTTAGCTACCTCCCACCGTAGCGCATACTCCTGGCTTTCTCTGTCGCACTCCTTGTCTATCCATGCTTGGAGTGCCTTGCTCGAGAGTTTTAACTTTTTACCAAGACCTATCAACTTATCGACATCAATCTGCAACCACCACACAGAAACCAAGTGAGGCTCTCAAAAGGTGTTACAAGAACTTAGTCCTGTCATGCGGACGCCAGACATGTGGTGTGTTAAATATGTCACTTTAGTTCATGTGCGGTGCCGAGAAGAAAGGAGCCAACGACTGGATCGAGTACACATCATATATTAGCAAAGAAAACTAACTCCCGCGACCGTAAACACACGAGCAAAAAAGGAATCTCTGACACGACACAAGAGTCAATACAGTCCTGAGTGCGCTCACAGAAATCACAGCAGGCCAGCGGTAGTCCCTCAGTTACCGGTCATGGACGACGCAGTGCGGCATGCGATGCTGCAGGGCACGTGGTATCGGAATCGATGTACAAGTCGGTAACAAACGGACCTCTCTGGAACCCTCCATGTACGGGACAGGAGTCGTGCCCGGGGCGCCAGCGGTCACAGTAGCACGGCCAGTCAGGAGGCGGCCCAGAGGTATTCCCGGGTAGCCCTCACGAACATGGGTCGCCTCTCAAATGCCGATTGCCTGAGTGGCCACGCTCCTAGCTTCTGGCTGCTTCCTCTTTTTTAAAGATGATATTAAAGACGATAGTCTTTCTTGGGGACCTTCGACGCAAAATTTTTGGTCTGTCTGTCTGTCTGTCTATCTGTCTGTCTGTCTGTCTGTCTGTCGGTGTCTGTCTGTCTGTCTGTCTGTGTCTGTCTGTCAGTCTGTGTCTGTCTGTTGGTCTGTCTGTCTGTCTGTCTGTGTGTCTGTGTGTGTGTCTGTCTGTCTGTACTCTAAACACTCTAAACACACCAGCCGATGCCCCAAACGGCCAATCCCATCCGCAGCACCCACGAATGTTGCTCAAGAATCAGCGTTCATACTTGCGCAATTTTCATATAAAAAGCAATTATTGCGCATACCTGAGGCACCATAACAACACGTACGTATTCTGTATGTGGGTTACTAGAAAATGCCTACATAAGTAATTCTAAGGACCATGCCGTTTATCACGCTGGGCTGACCATGATCACTTGCACGAAAAGGCGAGTGTTTCTAACGCTTTGCTAAGACGACATGGTGGTGGCACCTACCTGACGCCTTGCGTCCTACACCTTAACACCTTCCAGACAGGCGCGCAGGGCGTGCGCGCTTTGATTTCCAAGATAACTTCCAGAGAGCACTCATGTCTCACGTGTGACGTGACTTGATAAGCTCGTTCGCCTCCGCTGCACGCTCAAGGCACTCTAACGCAGCACCTCTCGAAAAGCATTCCCTGACTTTCTTGCGCAGAGCATCAAATAAGCGTTTTGTTCACTCTCTTCACACTCAAGAGTATCGTCTTTCGATGACATTTGCAGATTAACATGCGGATAGGAGGCCAGAGTTTTTTTTCACCACCACCACCACGCGCTCTCTTTTTGGCCGCTGCGTGCCGCATTCGGCGCTGTTCTCGTCGTTTTCGCTCTTCTTTTACTACAGCCTGTACGAGACCCTCGTTAATGAATAAGGAAAGAAGTGTACACTTAAGGGCTCGTTTTTTCGTAATTGACACAACTATAATGAGATCTAACAGACAATATTACACACAAAAGTGTAGGGGAAGTTATTAGACCGAATTGTAATGTAAGTGTGAAGAAAGAAAAGTGGTTGAAAAGATAACTTACCGTGAGCAGGAACCGAACCTGCGACCTTCGAATAACGCGTTCGATGCTCTAGCTACCACGGCAGCTATTTCCTTAGCCACTTTATTTGCATTATATATATATATATATATATATATATATATATATATATATATATATATATATATATATATATATATATATATATATATATATGAAAACATAATTGAACCAGGTACCTTTGCGTTGTGAATGCAAGGCATTAACCACTGAGCCACTGAGATATGCCTCCTTCAACATTCAAACGACAAGCTCTTTATACCTACGACTTACCACTGTTAGTGGGCACCTCGGATGGGGGGGGGGGGGACTATCATGTTTTTAGCATTATCAGCAAAATGGCGCGAAGAGCGCTCAGCGGCCCTCATCTCTCACGTGTACTTTGGCCCGTGAAGAGGAGGGGAGTGGACAATCTCCCGAGCGCCTTTACCTCCAGGTGGAGAGGAACATACATCTTGGCTGGTGGTGGGTTGACTGGAACAATTCTGTTGTAGTTACGAGGCACACAAAGGTCACCGCAATCGTTGCACAGCCTCCATTTGCGAAAAGCGCGCGCTTTCCAGACACAGTGAAGTAAGAACTAAGACGCTTATTCGCGTACATCTGAACATGTGAGTATATTTCGTGCTTAGTTTGTGCGTGAAACCCGGCTGCGGCGGCAGCATTTTCGATGGAGGCGGAAATATTGTAGGCCCGTGTGCTCAGATTTGGGTTCACGGTAAAGAACCCCAGGTGGTCGAAATTTTCGGAGCCCTCCCCTACGGCGTCTCTCATAATCATATGGTGGTTTTGGAGCGTTAAACACCACATATCAATCAATCAGTTTGTGCGTGAGAAACGTGCGGAAACGTTTTAATCTGCTTGCCATATTGCGCGTGACCTTCCAATTTGTTGCTATCGCGTTCATTCCTTCGCCTTTGTGGCAAAGCTGTGACGTTTTTTAGAGAAACAAAAAGTTGCGCTACCTGACGAGAACATCTTTTGAAAACCACGAAAATGTTCACAAAAATGGCGGCAGTAGGGTGTTGGCAACTCCGTTACACGTTTTGCCAAACAGTTTTTCAGTTGTTCCGCCGTAGTTCTCCGCGTTAAGGAACACCAAGTTGTCACAATTCACGAAAGAACGAGTAAATTAGGCGAAAGAGGCATCAGCTTCGCAGCGAGGCAGGTGAGCCTATGCATTCTTAAAGGAGTTACATTGCACCGATGCCAGAGTAGTAGTATATAGTATGGCGTTTATTCCTTTCTGCAAGACTCATCCTGCAGAACCTACTCATTGGGAAGAGGCCGCTGAATACGCGTTGCACCAAGGCGTCATGTGCTAGGCAAACAAACAAAAACGCAAGAATGGCGAGAGGGATTATAGCACAGGCGCGATAGAACAGCAGGCGGATCGGGCCTTAGTAGACAGCATGATCCGATCACTAATGAGTAATTAATTGCCTGCAAGCTTTTGTTGCCAGTGACACCATGCTGGTAGGGTCCTCGATCAGCCGGTGCGTATAGAAGAGAGAAAACGGTGCGCACAGTGCTTCGTGTGGAGTCAAGAGAGAGCAAGGATACCGAAACAGGGAAGAAAGTATACATTATGCCCGCATGGGCTCACAACTAAGACCCTGAAATCACGCTTAAATTGTAAATACAATTTGTTGGAGAAGACCATGCTTCATTGTACAATTTAAGGATTATGGTTATACTGTATGACAACACTTGCCCAGGTATTTCAAGATGCGTAAGCCATTGCGAGACGCGCCACCCATAGATGACACGAATGAGTAAAAGTGCTCCTGCACACACACCTGGCGGCTTCAAAAATGAAAAGCGTCCATGTCAAAGTAAACATGCACACCCTTGACTATAACTTTTAGACGCAAAGTACTCACTACACTGTTAGCAATGCCGACGTGTTTTAAGGGCGAAGCTCCTTATAGCGGCTCCCGTTCGTCCCTCGTAGCCGTTGTAGTAGTGTGTAACAAGTATAACATTTTGACCTCCAAGGTGGTGCCAGAGAGAGATTTCTTCTGTACGTTGTCGAACGATAAACTATAGTGCTCAGTGTACATGCCAATGGCTGCAAAGGAGAAATGAGAGACAGGAGAATTCGGTTTTTAGCTAACGCGCACGCTGCGAATTTTTCATTGTTCAACAACGCACAGAAGACAAGAAAGGGTCGCTACGTTATACTCGCTGGGCGTAACCACCTTGGTTTTAGAAAGGTTTAGCGAGCGTTGGGCCGCAGTGCTATGAATACAGTGAACTAGTATATACTCGAGGTGGTTAAAGGTGGAAAGTAGAGACGAAGCGCAAGCCGTAAGAAAGTGCGCGTGTGCCTCCTCTCGTTCAGTCCTTGGAATGTCCGCTGAATGGCGGTGCTTCTATATGAGAAACATATGATGAAAAAATGCGAGATGGTGGTACTTAGAGCGTTGAATAGGTGGACGAACGGACACACAGACAGATGCATGGACGGACGCACTGATGGCTGCATGGACGGATGGACGCATGGACGGACGAAGGAGCAGATGCATGGACGAAAGCAGGGACACACTCACGGATGAACGTGCGGACGCACGAACAGACGAACGCACGGACGGGGGGATGGACGCACGGGCGGCCACACAGACGCACGCATGGATGGACGGAAGCAAGAACAAATGAACGGACAGATGCTTCGCCCCTCCATCCATCATTCACTCCATGGATATGCTGCCATTTTTTTTGTTTGCATGATTATGGTTCTAGATGTCGTCAACACCACCGGGACATCTAGAAACTGGATTCTAAGCCTATATTAAGCTGCGGTTAGGTATGCTATAGTGGAGTCTATGGTATGATGACAAATGATCACGAAAGAAAGGAAAAGAAAGCAAGAACATGGACGAAGTCAAAGATACCAATGAGATCAGAAACATTATTTGCGAATCTTTTTGGTCAAAAATCTGTCGCAAAACGAATATTTCAACCAGCCTGGATGCTAAACGTATCAACGAAGTCAGATTAGCCAATGGGAAATGACAATTAGAAATAAAAAGCTTAACAGCTTAGCCTCCAGACAAGACGAGGTCAAAAACGGAGATAAACTTAAATTGTTTTCTTCACAAGGTAGTTATTTCGAACCACGAGATTGAAGTAACTAGAAGAATAAGAATGGGGTGGAGCACATTTGGCAAGCGCTCTCAAATTATGACAGGTAGATTGCCGCTATCCCTCAAGAGGAAGGTATATAACAGCTGTATCTTGCCGGTACTTAGCTACGGAGCAGAAACCTGGAGACTTACAAAGAGGGTTCTGCTTAAATTGAGGACGACGCAGCGAGCAATGGAAAGAAAAATGGTAGGTGTAACCTTAAGAGACAAGAAAAGAGCAGAGTGGGGAACAAACGGGAGTTAGGGATATCATAGCTGAAAACAAGAAGAAGAAATGGACATGAGCCGGGCATGTAGTGCGTAGACAGGATAACCGCTGGTCGTTAAGGGTAACTAACTGGATTCCCAGAGAAGGCAAGCGGGTTAGGGGGAGACAGAAGGTTAGGTGGGCAGATGAGATTAAGAAGTTTGCGGGTATAAATTGGCAGCAGCAAGCACAGGACCGGGTTAACTGGCGGAACATGGGAGAGGCCTTTGTCCTGCAGTGGACGTAGACAGGCTGATGATGATGATGATGATGATGATGATGTTGATGATGATGATGATGATGAGTTATTTCGAAGCCCTGAAAGCTTTCGCCAACCGCCATTGCATGGAACGCGGACACTCCTTACTGACGCGTAGACATGTTAGGCTGCTTGCTACACAGGTTCAAATTGTGGCTGAAGCTAGAACTCTCGTTAATATCAGAAAGCGCGTGAATCTTCAGAGATCCCTGTGCAATATGCAGCCGGTGTTGTACACAATTAGACCAACGAGGCATGCATGGGAAACATCAGAAACGAAAGAAAAAGAAAGGCCAGCCACCATCTGTCGCACGCAGCTTTGTCATGCTGGCGTGGGACTGAGCTCTGCTCAAGAGATTGAAATAAATGCAGGCAGAAATGCACGCCGGCATGAATTAATCCTCTTTTGATTTTTGGGGAGGCGTAAAAAAAAAGACGGAAAAGTAGGTGGCATTCGCTAACAAGCTGACGCGCTACAGGGAGTGAGGTGCTTAACTTCGTTCGCAGCGTACGCGGCTGCGCTTCGGATAAGGGGGTTCCAGCGTGCGTTTTGCCGTTGCAAATTTGCTCGGCTAAGTGCTGTCCTCGTTAACAAGCGCAACGAGAATGCTTACCGTGGCGTACCAACCCGCAACTTCCCTTAGAGCGAAAAAAATCTTGTTTTATTCTTGTTTGACCACACATAAAACTGTGTCTCTCTCTTCGTCTCATGGTAGCCTAGCGTTTGTATTACAGGGCGTGTTTCTGAATTGCTCTTTTTTTTGTTTGACGCAGCGACACTGATCTGCAGCAGCTTGGTAACATTATATCATGTGCAAGCCGAAAAGCAGTGGCAGCGTCGGTACAGAAGCATCAAGACCTGGCCATGTATACGGGTGGCGTCGCCGCAGCAACCAGGCAGTCTCTAGCTCGCGCCTCGCACCAACGTGTTGATGTCGCTGCAGTAGTGGCCATTCCTCTTCACCACATTTCGGCCCCGTCGGAAAGGGCTATGGGAAAAGGAGCCATCTTGGTGCCTCACGGAGAACAGAATACGAGTGGATCGTACTACGGTTTCAACTGCTGCACGTGAATAGTTTCACGACCCCGAAAGCGCTGGTCTGTGGATGGCGTGATGGGCTCGACGTTGTAATTAACAGGGGAAGTCTGCGAGACAACGCGGTAGGGCTCCTGGTATTTCGAAACAAACTTCGAAGAAAGGCCTGTAGGGACAGTTGGTACTCAAAGTCACACAAGGGTGTCCAAAACAAAGTTACGGTACGGGTGGTTACCATCACACCAAAACTTTTTTCTCCATTTTTCGATAGTTGTGAACGACTGGGTGAGCTCATGGCATGCCTCGGCGCGGTGAGCGGCTCCAGAGATGGGCGTAGACTCGGAGGAATTGGGGTGGTAGGCCAGAATGGTATCTAGTGTAGTGGAAGGGCCTCGATCATATAACAGGAAAAATGGCAAAAAGCCCGTAGTCACCTGCGGAGAAGTGTTGTATCCGTGTTTCACAAAAGGCAGAATGAGGTCCTAATTGGAGTAGTCTGAGGCAACATACTTTGATATGTCGCCAAGGATACGGCTGAATCTTTTCGTCAAGCCATTCAATTGGGGAAGGTAGGCGGTGGTAGTCCGGTGATGATACGGTATTCGGCAAGAAGTGTGTTGACGACTTCAGAAAGGAACACACGTCCTCTGTCACTGAGAAGTTCACGCGGTGCGCCGTGACGGAGAATGAAGTTCCGCCGGAGAAAATATCTTACGTCGCGTGGTGTTGCAGCAGGCAAAGCGGCTGTTTCTGCGTATCGCATCAAGTAGTTTACTGCGGAAATGATCTAACGGTTTCCGGATGCCGTGAGTGGATGAGGGCCATACAGATTGATTCCAATGCAGTCTAAAAGCCTGGCTGGGCAAGGGATTAGCTGGATCAGACCAGAGGTGTAATGAGGCAGAGCTTTCCGTCGTTAGCACTGCGGGCATGACCGAATGTACTTGCGCACAAAGGTGTACGTGCCTCGCCAATAAAACCAGGAGGAAAGCCGAGTGTACGTTTTGAAGACACCGCATGTGCGCACTGATGGTCAGCGTGGATAGCTGAACATACTGCAGCACGAAGATGCAGAGGTATGACCAGCAACCACTTTCGGCTGTCAGACTTGTAATTACTGCGATTAACAAGGCCACCACGGATCTCAAAGTGAACCGCTTCACGGCACAATGTTCGGGAAGATGTAGAATTCAATGGGTCTGAAAGAAATCACAGAAGAGCGCTGATCCAGTTATCTTTACGTCAGATGCCATGGTGCAGTTTCCTGGGAACGCAAGTGTCTCGTCCACGGCAGATAGAGGGGGGGGGGAGTGTTTATGCTTGTAAAAAGGAAAAAAAAAAGATAAAGTGAGCCCCGTAGCTGTGTGCATCAGGGTGCGACACCTCAGCATTAGCTCACAAGGAATGGGGGGAGGAGGGATTAAAAAATAGGAATAAAGGTGTAGAGAGAGAGAGAAAGAGAGATGCGCTAAGCCAACGAGCGAAGAGATATCAAGGGGATAGGAGAGATAGGAAAGATGGAAACACGGTCACAGGAGTCCGAGGACAGGGCACCATTTGCGAGAGCTCTTGTCGGTGTCAGGAAATGGCGTAGGGCAAGTCCAGTAGGTCAGAGCTACGCTGTCGTCGGTGATCGGTGTCAGGAGATGACGTAGGGCGAGCCCAGTCGGCCAAAGCTACGCTGACGTCGGAGATAGCGAGGGTACAACCGGTCACACGGAATCTAGCGAGCGAGTGCACGGCAGATAGACAGGTAGGGCTTTCCGATGACACAGGCGAACGCCATAGGGCCTCGGCATCAGTGTAACGTCGGTCAGACCTGTATACAACACGCATGTCAAACTCTTGCAACCGCAAAGCCCAGCCAGCTAAACGGCCCGAGTGGTCCTTCAACGTGGATAACCAACAAAAAAACTTGGTGATCAGTGACTACGTCGAATCGGTCAATATATAGGTATGGTTCGAATTTGCCTAGAGCCCAAACTATTGCCAGACACTTCTTCTCTGTCACAGAATAATTATTCTCCTCTTTGGTGAGGGTACGGCTTCTGTGTGCGAATACGTACTCCTGGAATAACAATGCGCACTGCGCGAGCATGGTGCCGAGTCCAACATCGCTGACATCGGTGTGTACCTCAGTAGCAGCAGTCGTGTCGAAGTGACGTAAGGTTGGTGGTGAGGTTAACAGGTGGCGCATTTTTTTCAAAGCATCGTCCTAGGCGGGTGACCAAGCGTAACTGTAGTACTTCATCTAGCCTGCGGAGATGCCTGAGAAAGTCTGGTGAAAATATAACCACGTTATCTAAGTAGCACAGGCATGCTTTCCGCTTCAGGCCATGCAAAACATTGTCCATCAACCGTTTGAATGTTGCGGGTGCGTTGGAAAGACTGAAAGGCGTGACACGGAATTCGTAAATGCCATCAAGTGTGACAAAGGCCGTCTTAGGCTGATCTTCTGGTGCCATAGAGACTTTCCAGAAGTCACTCCGTAAGTCAATAGAAGAGAACAACACCTCACCTTGTAGGCAGTCAAAGGCATCGTCTATTCTCGGTAAGCGGTAAACGTCGTGTTATTTTTTAAGACAATGGTAGTCAACACAGAAGCGAATTGGCCTGTCCGTCTTCTTAACGAGAACGACTGGAGATGCCCGGGAGCTATTCGATGGCTGGATGACGATACGCTTGAACATGTCAGCTACTTGGTCGCCGATAACCTGGCGCTTTGTCACAGACATGCGATAGGGTCTTTGATCCAGTGGCGCATTGGTTCCCATGTTGATGCGGTGACACACAGCTGACATGCGGCCAAGGGGACTATGCTGGCAATCAAAGGAAGAACGAAACTTGTCCAGGAGTCGTAGAAGCTGAGCACGTTGCGAAACGGTTAACGTGTCGGTGATGAAGCTGCTCAGTACATCAGGTCTAGTAGTTTGCGGCGAAGACGCATAAGACAACCCGGCGAATTCGTGTTCGGTGGAAGGACCAGCCGGCATGTCGACAATTGCAGAAATGTCGAGACTGTAAACACGCCCACGTACTCGCCGCGAAGTAGTGTTACAGAACATGACAACAGGTTTGACATGAGCAGTCTGCTGACACCATCATGGAGTTTTGAAAGGGCACAAGGTAGCGGCGAACACTTGCGACGAGAAAAAACGGCAGATGGTGTGAAAACGAACGGCAGTCGACTTAACGAGCGCGTTGCAACACAACATGGCAAGGGCAAAAAAAGTGCGGCGGTGTGGTAACGTCTTCAGCAACAAATAGTTTGTCCTCGGTTTCAAGAGCGTTATATAAGGGAACTTCGCCAAACACTTCAAATGCCATCTCAGCGCGAGAGCAGTCGATGACGGCCTTATTAGCGGAGAGAAAGTCCCAACCAGAAATGAGGTCATGGGAACAGGAATCCAACACTAGCAATTCTATGACATAGATGAAGCCGTCAATCGCAATGCGAGCAGTACAGGCAGCGGCTGGCGTGACGTGCTCTGCGCTGGCTGTACGACGCGATATACTTACTAGTGGCGTTATAACATTTTCGAGCAAGCGGCAAAGTCCGCTGACCACTGAAACTTCGGGACCCGTGTCGACAAGAGCGAGTGCAGTGACGCCGTTCATATATACGTGAAGAGCATTCGTCGGTGAAGATAGAGGCCTTGGTCTCTTCGCGGGTGACGCAGTTCCTGCCTCTGGAACTGCGGCAATTAGTTTTCCTGCTCTGGCGATACAGGACGACGCGTCGGCGATGGCGAGCGGCGTGGGGGTGATGGCGAGCGGTGGTTTACAGGAGGGCGGTGGTCGGCGTACGATTACATGTGGTCGGGGTGCTGAGAGCCTGCAAATGAAGGACGCGGTGGCCCATAAGGGGCCGGCTCGAAGCTTTGGTTGTAGTTTTGGTAATAGACAGAGACGTGCTGATGGAAGTATCGCGCTATGTGGCCAGGCAGGCCACAGGCAAGGCATATTGGCCTATTGTCGGGTGTACGCCATTGTCCACAACTCTGGAGGGACTTTGGCTCAGCGAACCAATGAGTGGGCATGGCCGATGATAGTGACGTGAGAGTCTGAACAGGTGGCCTTGCGGCAACCTTGGCATAGCTTAGAAGTGCATTCACCTCGGCACAGGCCACAAGGGTCGGCGACGGCGAGGTGTCGCGGGCAGATGGCAGAGCCGCGCAAACTTGCTCCTGGATGACCTCACGAATGTTTGCTGGCAGATGTGATGGTGGTTGGTCGACTGTTAATAGCAGCGACGGGTAACAAGCGACCTCAGCGTGAACAAACTCCTTGATCTGCGATAGCAGCGCCTGAAGGTCAAAGATGGTAGTCAAGCTTGAGAGGGTGTCATCTGAGACGTTAGGGCGTCGCGTGAGAAGACGCTGTCTGTGACAGGTTCAGTAAATAAAGCCAGTCGAGCTAGCTGTGAAACGTTATTCTCTCACGAGAAAAGGAAGTGAGCGTTTGATTTGCAAAAAAAAATTATACTTTCACAAACACACAAAAAAAAACACAAAAAGGAAAATACTAAGATCAGAAAAATGTTAACTAATTAGCACTGTCAGTTTCGTTAACGAGCGGAAACCTCTAAGAGTCTAAACAGTCCTTTTCGTTAAAGTCCTCGTGTTTGAGTCCGGACGCGAAAGAAGACGGATACGGCTCACCAGCGGTTCACGCCCTTCAATAGTCCATTGGGGAAGCTGCCGTGGTGAGAGTGCATAAGCTCGGGCCCGTAGCCCGACGGCTTGCTCCCGCTCCCGGTAGACGTCATCTGCTGCGCTGTCATCCGCTCGAACATCAGACCAAGGTCTTGCCAAGGATTCGCCAATAGCCGCTGCGGTTGAATGGTCACCAGGACCCCGTGGAAACAGTCGCCAGCTAGGTGGATGCCCTGACGCCCAGGAGGTACTCGCACCCGACGAGGTCGCACGCCGCACCCTAGCCTTCTTCTTCCAAGCACGAGCCCGAATCTCTTCTTCCTCGTTCTTCGATGCCCTGGCTCTGGATTTTTCTCCCATTCCCTTGAATTTTCTTCTTTTTCCAATCGCCAGTGTTCGCCGCACTGGCGCAATACGCCATCTTGCACACATTGTCAGTAGTTCATCTTACGCGCCAAATTTGAAAGTCACTTGACTCGCGCACTTCACTCACAACAAGAGTCCCCCCTTTGAAAAGTTTCTTTTGCGAAGAAAAATAAACTGCAGTTCAGTGCGCGAGAAGTCACCACGCGTCGTCCATTCACAAGATGTCCTTAACAAACAAACAACTTGAAGTAGTCGCTTGTCTCGAGAAAACGTAAAAATTCACAACCGGCTCATATAATCTGCGCCGACATTTTCAGAGCCTCTAATGTGCTCGACTCGGAATGAATATTCTTGTAACGCGAGGCTCCACCGTAATACCCTACTGTTCAGGTGTTTTGCCCTTAAGAGATACTGCAGTGGTTGGTGATCGGTCTGTACGACAAATGACGTTCCGTACAGAAAAACATGATACTTTTCTATCGCCCAGACCAACGCTAAGCATTCCCTCTCGATTGCTGAGTATCTCTTTTCGCGAGGCTGAAGTTGACGACTGGCATATGACACAGGGTGGAGGATGCCATCATGCTCTTGCATAAGGATAGCGCCTATACAAGAATCAGAGGCGTCAGACCGAAGCACGAATTCTCTTTTCAGATCGGGTGCTTTGACGATTGGCCCAGAAGACAAAGCCTTTTTGAGTGATTCAAACGCTTCTTCTCTATCCGTAGTCCACGTAGTCTTGTTTTTCTCCATCTTCCTCGTCATCTCAGTGAGCGGCTGTGCTTTCTCGGCGTACCGAGGTATCAGGTCACGGTAGTAGCCAGCCAGTCCAAGGAATGACCGGAGTTGCTTCTTTGTTTCAGGCTTAGAAGCACAGGTGATCTTCTGTATCGTGCTTTCGACTGGCCGTATGTTGCCATCTCCCAATCGATGTCCCAAAAAGGTGACTGTGCTCATAGCCACTTCACATTTCTGTGGCTTGATCCTTAGTCCGGCTTGTCGTATCCTGGCAAAAAATTGCTTCAAAGTTGTTAGATGTTCTTCCCACGTAGTGGTAGCCACCAGTACGTCGTCTATGTAATGAACGACGTTGGGTATTCCAAGCAATAACTTTCTCATCAGACGAGTGAAGACCGCGGATGCGGTCTTGATGCCAAAAGGCATATACAGGAAATGATAATGCCCTGATTGGCTTGAAAAGGCGGTCTTTTGCTGCGAGTCTTTTGCGAGAGGAACCTGCCAATATCCTTTAGTTAAATCAAACTTCGAGAACCATTTCTTTGTTCCCACTTCGGCAAACAAGTGATCAGTTCTGGGTATAGGTTCTGCATCAGATACCCTGTACTTTGAAAGTTGGTAGTGGTTTCTCAGACTCCTCTTCCTCCAGAACGACAAAAGATGATGTCTGAGGAAGCTGTTCTTCACGGCGTTCTTCATACTTTTTCAGCATGTTTATGTGGAAAAGTTTTTTGCTGTGTCCAAGGTCCAGCCAGTAGTCATAGTCGTTTTTCTTTTCTATGACTGGAAACGGCCCTTTCCAATGCATCAATAACTTGTTGTTGCTTGTGGGAAGCAAGATCAATGCACGGTCACCAGCTTTCAGGTCCCGTTGCTTACTGTGGCGGTCGTAATACCTTTTCTGCGACACCTGTGCTCGGCTCAGGTTTTGTCGTACCAGCTCCAGTGTCTTCTCAATTCGCTCTCTTAAATCCAGGACATATCCGTACGTCGTCTTAAGTTCTTCGTTCTCCTGATCATGAGTCCATAGCTCTTTCAGGATGCTCAGAGGTCCTCGAATATGTCGGCCATAAATAAGTTCAAATGGTGAGAACCCGGAGCTTGCTTGTGGGGCTTCACGATAAGCAAACAAAAGAGGTGCTAGCAAGCGATCCCAACATTTAGGCTGTTCTTGAACCATTTTGCGGAGCATTTGCTTGAGTGTTCCATTAAACCTCTCTACCATCCCGTTGCACATAGGATGGTATGGAGTGCAGCTAAGATGCTTGACTGCCAGTAGTTCATTCACCTCCTTCATTAGATCTGAGGTAAAGCACGATGCCTGATCAGCCAAGACTTCTCGTGGAAAACCAATGCGAGAAAACATCTCGACAAGTCCCTCGGCCACTGTAGCTGAGTCAATTGCTGTCAAAGGCACTGCATCAGGGTAGCGAGTGGCGAAATCCACAAGAGTCAAAATATACCGATGGCCTTTTGCCGAGGCTGGAGTTATCGGTCCAATGATGTCGACCGCCACACGTTCAAAAGGGGTGTCGATCAACGGCATACGCCCTAGAGGCACCTTGCCCACCTTGCCTTTCGGTAAAGTCCTTTGACAGGCGTCACATGATCGGACATATCTGCGGATATCTTCTTGTACCCCGGGCCAGTAGAAGGCGTCCAGAACTCGATCTATTGTTTTTTTTTACACCCTGATGACCTGACATGACATTTTCATGAGCCAAACGTAACACTTGGCCTCTCAGGGACTTCGGGACTATGGCTTGTTCAATGATCTTGCCAGGGGACAGGAAGTATTGTCGGTAAAGAATACCATTCTTGGCTACGAAAGAAAAAGATGTCGAGCCCTTTCTAACAAACTTCTTACCCACTCTGGCTCTGCAGATGTCAAGCGTCTGGTCTTTTTCTTGTTCTTCGCGAAACATTTTGCGAGACATCTGGCCAGGGAGCCCAACAGAGATGGCCCTTCGCGAACTATTGAGACGTGCGGCACCAACCAGTTGAGAATTTGGGTGGTTACCTTCGTCCGCAGAATGAACTTTTTTCTTAATGAATTGATCTTGAGAAAGTTTCCGCGAAACGTCGGGGTCATTGGCGTCACGGGCCCCCGGTACGTTCCCAACTATGACGTCATACAGTGGCGACGGCATACACTTGACGATGGCCATGCCGGAAAAGTATGGAGATCTGATACGTATCTCCGCCTCAGGGGTTACGATGGTGCTGCCATCAGCCAACCACAACGTCGCGGTAGTGCCAGTTAGTGCTTCATCAGGTACTAATGACCGGCGTACTACCAACGTGTTGCTTCCGGTGTCCCTTAGGACTCGAACAATTTGTCCATTCACTTCCCCTGGTAACACTGGCATGGGACGTTTCTTACATTGCGCTTGCGTCTTCACCGTGCCCATAACATTGTCGTCTCGGTCCGAGTCGTCGCCATCAATCATGGATTGTTGTGGACCGGTCTCTTCTTTGGGTAGCATTAAACAAGATGTAGTTGATTTCGAAGTGCCAGTCATTTTCTGACAGCCCTTCACATCATGCCCCCACTTACGGCAGTTTGTACAAAATACTTGTTTAGGTTTACTTCGACAGTCAGAAGCCTTGTGCCCCTTACGGCCACAAACAAAACATTGCATCTCTGCTCTTGGGCTTGAAATCAATTTAGCCTTCCCAGTTGTGTCCTCACTCTTATTCTGAACTATTAATAAGTTCTTCAATCTCTTTGCCTCTATATATATATCAGCTGCCTCTGCCATGGCTTCCAGAGTCTTGCAGTTCTTCTCCCGTAAGAAGAGCGCCAGCTGACTACTGCAGTTCGCCATGAATTGTTCGGCTACAATCAAGTCACGGACTGAATCGAAATTCCTCTCTGTCTGAGACATTTCTATCCACCTGTCAAAGAAACTTTGGAGTCTCGTGGCATACTGTTTTCCAGTTTCGCCGTCTTCAGGCTTGCTTTTCCGGAATTTCTCACGGTAGCCATCAGCCGTGAAGCGAAAACGCTGGAGCAGTGCCAATTTGACTTCGTCGTATGACAGGGAATCGTTCGGTGACAACCGTCCAAATACCTTCAGAGCCTCTCCGCCAAGGCACAAACTAAGAGCCGTGGCCCACTTTTCCCGTGGCCAATCTTGACCTGTCGCCACTCTCTCAAACCTTTTCAGGTAGGCGTCAAGGTCGTCTCTGTCCTCGTTGAAAACGGGTATAAAGTTATGCGGGTTCACTACCATAGGCGCGTTCCTTTGGTTGCCCGTGTCAGCCACCGTAGGCTGACCGACACCGGCCTCAGCTACTCTCAGGCGCAGTTGCAGCGTCCTCTCTTCTACTTCCAAGTGTCGCTGGCTTGCTTCTCGGGTTTGGTTCTCCGTTTTTGCTACTTCAAGACGTAGCTGTAAATTGCGGCCTTCCAGCTCCAACTGTTCTTTCTTCGCGTCTCTCTCCGCGGCTCGTTCATCGCGCTCACGCGCTTCTCGTGCGTCAAACCAAGCCTGCAATTCTGCTCCCTCCAACCCCATGCGTTCTGCCAGCGCCATCAACTCTCGCGAGCCCATTTTACTTTTTTAGTTAGCCTTACTCAAATCTACTTTTTAGTGGCAAACACTCACGTCCTGTCGTAGCGGACGCCAATTTGTGACAGGTTCAGTAAATAAAGCCAGTCGAGCTAGCTGTGAAACGTTATTCTCTCACGAGAAAAGGAAGTGAGCGTTTGATTTGCAAAAAAAAAATTATACTTTCACAAACACACAAAAAAAAACACAAAAAGGAAAATACTAAGATCAGAAAAATGTTAACTAATTAGCACTGTCAGTTTCGTTAACGAGCGGAAACCTCTAAGAGTCTAAACAGTCCTTTTCGTTAAAGTCCTCGTGTTTGAGTCCGGACGCGAAAGAAGACGGATACGGCTCACCAGCGGTTCACGCCCTTCAATAGTCCATTGGGGAAGCTGCCGTGGTGAGAGTGCATAAGCTCGGGCCCGTAGCCCGACGGCTTGCTCCCGCTCCCGGTAGACGTCATCTGCTGCGCTGTCTTCCGCTCGAACATCAGACCAAGGTCTTGCCAAGGATTCGCCAATAGCCGCTGCGGTTGAATGGTCACCAGGACCCCGTGGAAACAGTCGCCAGCTAGGTGGATGCCCTGACGCCCAGGAGGTACTCGCACCCGACGAGGTCGCACGCCGCACCCTAGCCTTCTTCTTCCAAGCACGAGCCCGAATCTCTTCTTCCTCGTTCTTCGATGCCCTGGCTCTGGATTTTTCTCCCATTCCCTTGAATTTTCTTCTTTTTCCAATCGCCAGTGTTCGCCGCACTGGCGCAATACGCCATCTTGCACACATTGTCAGTAGTTCATCTTACGCGCCAAATTTGAAAGTCACTTGACTCGCGCACTTCACTCACAACACTGTCCCAGGGGATCATCGAAACTCTGACACAGCTCGATGAGCTCAGAGACAGTGGCAGGGTTCTTTGAGAGCAGCATTTGAAAAGCATCGTCGGAAACGCCTTTCATGATGTGTCGTACCTTGTCAGTTTCCGCCATCGTCGGGTCGACATGCCGGCAGTGGTCGAGGATGTCTTCAATGTAGCTAACACGCTAAAGGCGGCGTGCCAATAGGCATGCCACATGCGGCACGTTGTCCTCATCTGCATTATGTTGTTGACGCTGATGCGGTAAGGTATAAGCGTCGTTTGTGAACGGCTGAGCAGACAAATACTGGAAAACGCAAACGCTGCCATCTAACTAAACTTGGAACTATATTTAGAAGAAAACGGTCAACACACAGTGCTTTATCCCCAGAAAAAAATAGAGCAGCTATCGCGAAGTCGCTCAAAGCAGAGCCGGTGGGCATGTTTCAGCTTTTCCCATTAACCATCTATAGTGCTTGGTGCGGTCATTCAGCATCCTCGGCCATAAACGCTGTGCTGTAAGAGAACGTTTTTGGATATATATCTAATTGGGTTCCTATTAGAGTTCCTGTTAATACTAGACAAGGAACCTTACATGCAGGACAACTGATACTTAT
Source organism: Rhipicephalus microplus (assembly GCF_043290135.1). Classification (NCBI taxonomy): domain Eukaryota; kingdom Metazoa; phylum Arthropoda; class Arachnida; order Ixodida; family Ixodidae; genus Rhipicephalus; species Rhipicephalus microplus. Next base: position 197,509,173 of record NC_134701.1, read on the forward strand.
GGAGTGACACCCACTTGGACGCCATTTATAAACACTTCGTATGAATTGAAGGTTACAAGCAAGAATTTTCAATAAAGACAGTACATTTTTTTTTCAGTAGTCTTCTAATTCGTTCTACATAGCCACACTGTCTGTTCATCATATAGAGCACCTTAAATAAGAAGGGACGCTAGAAAAGAGAGCCGGGCAGGCGCTTTCATTCGCGCTGTTCTAAATCATGACCCAGTACCATCTTGCCCAGGTCTGTTGTTGGAGCACACCTGACTACGTCATTTTCCTTAACGTGCATGATGACAGTGCTTAGTCAATCATCATAAGACTGTTATCGAAAGAAGAAAGCAGGTTTCGTTAAGCATTAACCACAGCGCCAAAATAAAACTAAAAACACATGGAAAATAGACAACGAGAGACGACGTGGTTCATCTTTCACCATCTCTTAAACGTATTTTATGTGCTGTTGATAAGATTTAGCAATGGTTATGAACTCACCCAAAGGAGTAATGTATTCCGATCCAGGCATCAGGTGCAGGTGAAACACTGTGGAGGCTAGTGCAAGTTTTCGTAAGTACGTACGTTCAAATTAAGGCAATAGTTCAATCTTCCATCCACCCAGAACTGGGTTTCATTTTTATTTTATTCTTAGATTTTATTGTGTTTAGTATTTGAAAATGTTTCGTGCCTGGCCAATGAAAAAAAACGAGCAATATTACTCAGCTAGATAGCTTAGCGTGCAGCTCTTTCACTCCCCCCCTTCCTTTTTTTTAAAGGCAGGGGTGGTATTTTATTTGCAATACGCCGCAACACTTCACTTACAGGCTCGTTCTCGTCTCCCGCGATAGTTTACAACAACTAAAGTCGACTTTACATTTTACTGAACCAACTTCTTTCATAGCTTCCGCAGTGTTGCACGTGGTGTTCGAAACGGTGTACAGCTTCCCTAACCGAGTTGTACCCACGGGTGTACACACATGGCACCAAGGAGGATTAAAAAAAAAATTGCTGGAGTGGAAGCTCCCGCAATGCCTTGCCTGCAGAAGTGAAGCCACCTTTCGCCACTGCCAAGATGGCGAAAAGATGTTCTTTCCTGATAGTGCCCACGTAAATATCAAGTGGCTCTGATATTTCATGTAAATGCTACGTTAGTTCTATTTTAAAAGATAGTTGTTCTCGACAAAATGACAAGCAGGAACGAGTATGGATAACTGAATCTTCAAAGAGCTTTGCCTCCAATTAGAGGCTCACTAAGAAAAACTAGTAACTGTAAGACGTACTTGGAGCACTATGTGACCCAAAAAAGTTCCCACATTAAACTTGTTGGGCGTGCGAGGGAAACGCTTCGTTTTTAATCGCTGAACGGTGATACTTTATCATGCCCCTAGTAAGATGGCCACCACAACCGCCATCTTGCCAGAGAAACGGCTTCACTTCTGCGCAATCATTTCCACTCCAGCAATTTTTTTAATCCTCCTTGCGTAGCACCCTTCCCGCGCTGTCATCAACCTTGCTCATTTCAGCCTGAGATAAATACTTCATCTCACACTCTATAATTTCTTATTTTTTCTAACGTAAAGTCCTTGTTCTTGCTATTAAAATATTCATCCTAATTTGGGACCCGCGCGGTGGTGCCGGCACTGCGTCGGCCCTAAAGAGGGACCTCACCCGAAATGTGCCACGCGGTGCTTACCTCTGTGACGACGCCACGAGAGAAGGCGTTATTGTTCCGCGTACTCGGGACAGCGGCGGAACTCGTGCGTTGAGTGAATGACATTGGGCTCCGCTGAGGGGGCGTGCCGGATATATCCACTTCGCGGAACGCGCTTAGCGTTCGCGATGAGCCCGTCGCTAATAGTACGCGGCTGCGCACGTTCCTTCTCGGAGAACCCCGGGTGGTTTTCGCACGAAGCGAGGCGAAAAATAAACAAGTCCTCGGAAAGTTGCAAAGCGGGTTGTCCGGACACTGATGGCACGCGCTCAGAAAGCGTCCTCGCCATTTTGGATTGTGCGCATAGTATTCCCTCCATTCTTTCGCTGTCACTGGCTGTCGCTTGTTGTGTGCAGTGCACAAGAAGGCAAAATGACGTAGCGCTTCACATTTCATACTGCGGGTAACAGATTTTGTAAACTGGCGTCACAAAAGTATCATTATTAACTAAACCTCCACGCATTATTTATTCTACATAATTAGTAATGCATTCAATGAATAGGACTCCCATGCGTCGGGTGGGTCTTCTTGCACGTCGTGGCCTGTTTTGAACTCTCCGTTGTTGACGCCGCGAAATTCGACAAGCAAACTGTTCAAAACTACCAGCTTTACAGTTCATGGAGTAATGAAAAAAATGTCAAACGACACCATTTTTTACGTGTTCAGCAGTAGCGCTTAAGCCTGAGGCAAAATATTGCCACAATGATTCAGGATGCCAGTTACTAGTATTCGTTTTTTATCATAAATGTGTGCTTCTATAACTGTTAATTGGGGCTACATATTTTGAATTAGTATTTAGCATAACAATACAAGAACACATTTGCTACGTATTAAAAGCAACAATTGTAGCTGATACATCTGTTTCCACACTGGCACCACCCTACTATTTACCCAGCCTTCCTTTAGGCTTCTCACACTCATCAATGTGATGGAGATTGATCAGTAAATCTCATCTACTGTAACCACGAACATTCCTTATAAAACCAGAGGCTCGATTGAAAATACGGTTTCTACTCTCAGTGTTCAGCATAATGATTCATATGACCTTGTAATAATAGCAGATTTGTTATATTCATTGTGAAATTATGGATGTTTCAGTAGCAAAACTTGTTTTTTTTCATGTTTCTTTTGTGTCCGTTTCTGTTTAAACATGACTTCCTTCCACTCCTTTCTTAACCCTTCAAAAAGGGTTGAGAGTTTCAATAAAAAGAAACGAAATGACATGGATCAAGGCGCTTCACCAGTGTCACGCAAATACCACATGAACGCATCGACATACGTTGTCGACTTACATGAACTTGTGCACGTGCAAAAAAAGTACCCAAGCACTCACTTTTTGTTGTGCTGGTGTTCGTGCGAACGATACAGATCGCAGGGTAAAGTGCCGTATTTTATTAGCCTCTGCCGAAAACTGAAATTCTCTTCTCCTCCAGCATTCTTCAGAAAACGGCGAAAAGCTGCTATGAAGACGACCCTGCAAACCGGGCATTCGATTCCTCAATTTATTCTTTCTCATAATTGACCTCACTACCTACCAGGCACGTTCGCTAATATATAGAACGAATAGACAGGTTTATGTTACCTCCTAAAATTATATATCAAGAAATTTTCGGAAATTCAGGCCTAATCTTGGTGTGAAGGTCGCAGAAGGCTTCACTCACCGCTGCTTTGGTGCTTTGCCGTTGCGCGTAAATGCGGAATGTCCACGTTCCGCAAGAGCGTACGGTGTGCTTCACAGATGCGACGGAGATTGCTCTCGGCGGAAAGCTGGCGAACCGCGTCACTAGCTGCAGTAGAGGTAAGAGAGCGGATGCGCCCACAGAGTGCGGCGTCCCTCGCGAACGAGGACGCTGTTCGGGAGACCGTAATTAACCTCGGAGGTGATTAGGCTCGCCAGTGAGGCAGGTCCGCGTTCAACGCCTGTCGCTCATGCGCACCAGGGACAAAAAAAGAAATGGTTGCAGCACAGAGTGGGGTACCGTTCAAACATCGTAATGGCGGGAAGCGTGGACGTGTAAAACATGCGAAAGGTGCCTTCCGGATATGGAGAGCGCGACCGAATTCTGCACGCAAACGGACGGAGTATGCCACGGCGTCGGTACTATTTGGCTGCGAGAACCCGCGTGTTTGCGCTTTGCTGGGAATGTCCAACGCGGTGTACCCATTGGACATTCCACATAAGTGCTTCCCTACGAACCATTAAATGCCCGTGACTTGTTTGCTGTTTGTGAGGCGCGTTGTACATCTTGATTAACGAAAGCGTTCTAGCAGCAAGTACCTGCCCAGTGTTGCCATATGAATATGCTACCTCATTACCTTGATTTTATGTATGTGTCGGAGGTGTAGCGCTTACGCAGTGCTCGGCTGCTGCCCCGAAGGTCGCGCGTTCGATCCCAGCCCCGACGGTCGCATTTCGATGGCGGCAAAACAGAAGAGGCCCATGTAGTGTGTGATTTCAGTGCACGTTAAAGAAGGTCAAATGGCAGAAACTTCTGGATCCCTCTAATGCAGCATCCCTCATATTCACACAATGGATTTTGGACGTTAACCCCGTCATATATTAACTTAACATTCATTTTAAGAGTGAAAAAAGAAGGTAAAGCGGATAATATTAATGCATGGTTGGCAGTATTACATAAGGACCAAATAAAAAAAAACTAGGCCTGCGCAGGACACATGTATCAGTCACAGCGCAAGTTGGAACGGTAGCCAGCCGTCGGAGAGGCCGTCGTGACCAGTAATCGGGAAAATTGACGTAATTGAGAAATCTGCTACGAGTTGACACTGAAGTGGCTGAAATTGCGATCCCGCTACTCGCACCAGTGGTACCCTCCTCGTCTAGCTCTCTCACACAGGCTCTGGAGCATTCTATTCAAAGCTCTGTCAACACTGCAAGCTGCTCCAACACAACCAGATGTAAACCGGGAACAGATGTGGGCTTCGAAATAGCAATAATAAGTCCAACAAAAAGACCGAGGAAGTCACATTGCTTTAGCTGCACAATAAAGTAGCGTATCAATGAAATGAGCGCTTTTCAGCCAGTCTAAAGGTGTGCCGAAATGTGTCTGAATTGAGGCAGTTCTGATACGCTGTGTGGTAAAATATTGAAATGACCCGGAAGTGTAGGCGCTGTGTGTCACGTTATTAAAATTACGCCGAAATTTTCTAGCGTGTTTGCGTGTATGTGTGTGTGTTTGCGCGCGCATGTGTGTGTGAGAACGAGCCCCAACCACTGCCGAGAGATGGCGCGATGTGCACATGTCCCGAAATCCTGGAGATGTGTGGACTCTCTTATGCTAACACCAGTAGACTTGCAAGTAACCCACTATGGCATTGATCATCGTAATGTTTGTGAAGTAGGAAGGCACCCACTAGGACTTTATTTGTTATTAGGAGGAGAAGCGTGTATACCCGCTACATAAGTGTAAGGAATTATGTACACTTTATCGATTCTCTGGCTCATAAAAATAAACAATTATCGCTGAGCTTTTTTATAGGTTAGAAATCATCAAACGACGCCCTCCTTATGCAATTCGTATTGTGTGACGCATGGTAGTTATTTTAATCCTCTACATGCTATGTTAAACACGTCAACGCCTTGCCTGTGGTGACGCCTGTATGTGGTCTTTTTGTAAGGAACTTTAGGGTACTGGTGTTGCTTCGCTTCTAGAATGCGTGCTTTCCTGGCAGAAAGCTCGGGTTCAAATCCCATGCGACCCTGCATATTTTTTCGTCTTTGTTTTGATTTTCATATTGCTCACGATAGATGTTGCACTCACCGGCGGCAGTGATGGCTGAAATTCGCTGTTGTGGTTTCATCACAGGTTCCACTGTCAAATACGGACATTTTCTTAAAATTGCTTTAGAATAATGGACGTAAGCCATGACATTGTGATTAGGTTAGCACTATGAAACATTAGCCACTCTACAGTCGAAACTAGCAACCTTAAAATAGTGTTAAGAAGTGCCCGTAGAAGGCGACCAAATAGCGTTAGCCTCAGTAGCACTGCAAAATACAATAACTTCGCGACCATACAAGAAGAGATGAATTAGGTACAGTTCCTAGTCATCATGATAGAAACATGTGTCCAGCCTTGCTCTTTTATTATTAGAAAAGCACACTAGGCAGTATGGTACCTCAATTTTGTATTCACTGCAGCAAACATAAAGACCTGTTGAGTGAAGGAACAAGGTTGGGGTGCGAGGTTACCTTATTACGTTAGAAGAATCCCACCGCTGCCTCCAGGTTTTTGGAACCGTGCTGGCCGGTGTCGACTGGTAGCTGGCCCTCGTTCCGGACCCATTCATTGTAGTGAGATTAACTCTTACATGACCTAAGGAGGTTAATTGACATCTAATGAGGATAGAGATGAAGAAGAGGAACCAGAAGAGAAAAGGAAGAGAGTAATGTACAACAGCCTTCGGCTTTCATAACCAGCCGTTTGAAAACCCCGAGGCACCCGCTGTCCGGGGCTCCCACCAATCGGATTGCTCCACAACTCAGCAGTCAGGCACCATGAGAGTCCTACAGGGTGGAAAAAGAGAGGAGAGTGTCGTTGACCTCCTGGGGTGCAGGCGCCCAACCGGAACGACTTCTCTTTGGCTTTGTACAGACATTTTCGTCACACTCCATGAACCTTTGTTGGAGTGCCACCTCAACTGTCCAAGACATGTGACAGGCCTTTGACGCAAGGGCCTTTTTCAGAAGACTATCCTGTGCATGCGCAGCGACGGTAACGTGAAGCGGGTCGTGATTTTTGTGGATCAATGGGTGGTGCCATTGGCAATTTATCACAAAAAGTACCTAGCCCCCGAAATTTTCTACTGACAATTTCAGAGGCATCTGACCCGCAGCTTTAATTGTGGCGATCTCACACTGCAGGCGCTGTTCGGGAAATCCAAAAAGGCCCATTAAGTGTGCACTTTTTGTTAGGTGTCACCCAAAAGACCAGCAGTCCTGAAAAAAGCACGAAGAAGCGTCTACAATGTCATTCGGTCGGCTGCGCCAGTATTGTGAAACAAGGCGGGTGGAACGTCACGATTGTTTCGAGAAGCGGTTCTCGAGATAGTTTGTTGACTTGAAGATTTCATGGAACCCTTTCGGGACAAAGCAACAGCGTCCACCACTCATTGCCTTCATGAGTGAATACGTTCGACAACTTTCTTATATGCCTCACACACCACTTTTATGTGGTATGTGCAGAGTCAATATATTGACATGAGTGTCACCTTGGAGCAGATTGACTTGGTGCTGACTAAGCTGGAAGAGATGGGGACTAACGCGTACGCAGAATTCTACAAAAATATCTTCTCTGTATCAAAACAGAGCGGTGGACTTCGGAGGGAAGTGAGAGATCCACGGGTGGTAGGAACATAGTGACACAGGGCAAACCACGATTGTAGTTTTGCGGAAGGCTACTACAGGCGAGCCTTGTTCATTCTGTAAATTGATTACCTGAATTTTCTATCAAACGGCGGTTTGCGAACCATCGCAAAACACTGAAAAGTTTGCTATTTATGTTGCCAAAACATTCCCCCAAAGACCAAGTTGAATCTCTGCAGCCAGCCTTCTATTTCTACCTGAGAGACATGACAACAGCTCCTATGCTTACATTAAAAGGTGAATGGTAAATGTGGAAAATTGAATTGCAAGTCATGCAAGAGGACGAATTTCCCCGGTTTGCGACGGACGATTTATCTGAATGCGACAAGGCCCTCTTCCCTAACATTCACGCACTTCTCAAGATATTGACAACACTTACAGTGAGTCACAGTTGCTGCAGAAGGCAGCTTCTTGACACTGACAATAGTGAAAACATATTTGAGGAACCGGACGGCTGAGGAGCGGCTTCATGGTGTGACCTTAATGTACGCTCACCGGATGTGAATTAGTGTCGACGAAGTTATCACTGTGTTTATAAAAAAACCACAACGCATCGATATTGTATAGAGTCAACCGGTGTTTGTGGCTAGGCTACTTGTTCATTTGTTTTTCTTTTCTTTGACCTTTACTATAAGGTAAAACCATTGACAATACAATACATACCATATATATTGCCACGTTCCATTACACAAGTTTTTGTTATCGTTCCGAAACACCACACGATTCTCGGCGCAAACCGCGCCTGCAGGTTTCGAGAAGGTTCCGGACTGTAGTAGATCATTTCGATAAGATCACGCCCACTGTGCGAACGGTACAGATTGTTCTGGAACCTACGCCACCGTCAGCGATAACGCTAGAACATTCGACGGCAAGGGTATAAATGCCGACGCGCTTCGCCGCTTGTCAGTTGTTGATTGAAGGCTGACGCTGCGTTCGCCGCTATCAGTCCGAGACTGCTATCTGTGTAAGACTGCTGCTGTAATTAGGCTTTCCCTTTACCGGGCAAAGGTTCGCCCAAATAAACAGTTAAATCCCAACACGAAGTTTTCTGTCTTTGGTCACGTCACGACCCGGTGACATCTGGTGGAGGTGCTGCTTCGTTCATGTACCGGACGCCCCCGTCATGCCGTGAACCCAGCCCCCTTCGCGGAGAAGACACCGACGCCAACCAAGAGCAGCGAACGAGCCGCCGACAGCAAGGTCTCCCACCGGAGTACGGCCTGCTACAAGACAAGGCGCGGAAGACCAAGACGATGACCTCAACTGCAGCGACAATGACAACCGGAGCGTCCCAGCCCGCGATCGCCATTCATCAACCCAGGGAACCACCAACGTTCCATGGCTCATCGTTTGAAGACCCGGAAACCTGGCTAGAAACATACGACCGTGTGGCCGCCCTCAACCACTGGGATAACGATGAAAAGCTCCGTCGTGTATACTTCTACCTGGAAGACACCGCAAAGACCTGGCTAGAGAATCGGGAGTCCACGCTCCGAACGTGGGATGTCTTCTGCGGCGCATTTCTTCAAACGTTCGCAAGCGTCGCTCGCAAAGAGAGGGCCGCTGCTCTACTCGAGACCCGGGTTCAGCTACCAAATGAAAAGGTTGGAATTTTCACAGAGGAGATGACCCGCCTATTCCGTCACGCTGACCCAGACATGCCTGAGGAAAAGAAAGTTCGTTTCCTCATGCGAGGGGTCAAACAAGAGCTCTTCGCGGGACTAATGAGGAATCCACCGAACACCGTCCAAGAATTTGTATCCGAGGCGACCACCATCGAAAAAACGCTGGACATGCGCACCAGACAGTATAATCGTCGCCTGACTCCAGAATGCGCTGCTGCTCAAGCCAGTGACTCCGATGACCTGCGTGAAACAATCCGAGTGATCGTGCGGGAAGAGCTGCGCAAACTGTTGCCTTCGGCGCAGCCTCAAGTGGATTCGATCACCGACATTGTGCGAGAAGAAGTCCGGCGATCGCTTCGAATTCCCGAAACACCACCGCCCGAGCCAGAAACTATGAGCTACGCCGCTGCAGTGCGCCAGAACGCTCCTCCCCGTCCGCACCAAAACGCCGCCCCGTCACACTTCCGTCGCCAGACGCCACCGCCGCCACCACCCCAACCGACGTCCTACCGTTCCCCAGCGGGCCAGCGCAGTGCACCGAGGAAAACGGACGTTTGGCGTGCACCTGACAACCACCCGCTCTGCTACCACTGCGGCGAGGCCGGGCACACATACCGCCGTTGCCAGTACCGACAGATGGGACTGCGTGGCTTCACCGTCAATGCACCGCGTCCGCAGCCAGGAGATCGGCCACGTGACATCGCCGACTACCTGGCAGGAACTCAATGGACACCACGAAGTCCTTCCCGTTCGCCGTCGCCCAGCCGCCGCATGTCACCGCACCCCCGGCAGTACTCAGGCCCAACGCGGGGCCGGTCTCCTAGCCCGTATCCGGGAAACTAAGGGCAGCAACCGATGGAGGTGCGGTTGCTGTACGACGAACTACCGAAGATCCTCCGACGACGACGCTGACGGAGCTTTTCGAACACAACACCACCCAGGCAAAGCCCTGAAGGCAAAAGCTCACTTACCGAAGGTGGCCGAACGACGCAACATGGAAGCAGCGGAACAAGCCGACGCAGCCGTGACCCGACGCCACGCCCTAACTGTAATGCGAGACGGCGAACTAGCGACCTCGACGTTCTTATCGATGGCCACAGTGTGACTGCTCTCGTCGATACTGGAGCCGACAATTCTGTCATCAGTGGGTCGTTCGCCGCGAAGTTAAAGAAAGTTAGGACAGCTTGGAAAGGCCCTGATATCCGCACAGCCGGAGGTCATCTCGTAACGCCTGCAGGAATCTGCATAGCGAGAGTCACCATTAACGGCCGTATTTATCCTACAGACTTCCTAGTCCTACAGCGTTGCTCGAGAGATGTCATCCTTGGCATGGACTTCTTATGCCTCCATGGTGCTGTCATCAACCTAAAAACAAGGTCGATAACGTTATCCACAGAAGAAGCACTACCGCCGCGCCCGCCGTCAGGACACCATGCCTTGAATGTGCTGGAAGAACAAGTCACCATTCTGCCTCGCTCAAGCGTCATTATTTCAGTCGGCGCTCCTAAATCATCTGACTTGGAAGGCGTCGTTGAAGGCAGTCAGCATCTGTTGGTCACCCGAAATATTTGCGTCGCAAGAGGAATTGCAGAGCTGCGGGGAGGCAAAGCAACGGTTATGCTCACGAATTTCAGCAATGAGTACAAACATGTGAACAAAGGAACAACGGTCGCATACATCGAAGAAGTTGTCGAAACCACCAGTGCTTTCGCCCTCGCCGATTCTGCGGAACCTGCTCAGAGGAACCAAGCCCCTCCCATAGCTTTCGACGTCAATCCCAGACTTCCGCACGATAAGCAAGAACAGCTCAGGGCCCTGCTCCTGCAATACGAAAATTGCTTTTCGTCGTCATCGAAAATTCGGCAGACCCGAATCACGAAACATCGAATCATAACCGAAGAAAATGCCAGACCACTCCGTCAGAGTCCGTAGAGGGTTTCGACGCGAGAACGTGAGGCAATGAAGAGACAAGTTGATGAAATGCTGCGAGATGACATTATCCAGCCGTCCAAGAGTCCGTGGGCATCCCCCGTGGTGTTAGTGAAGAAAAAGGATAGGACCCTACGTTTCTGCGACGATTATCGCCGCCTGAACAAAATCACAAGAAAGGACGTGTATCCTCTCCCACGAATAGACGACGCCCTTGATCGGCTCCATAACGCCAAGTACTTCTCGTCAATGGACCTCAAGACTGGCTATTGGCAAATCGAAGTCGACGAAAGAGACCGAGAGAAGACGGCGTTTATAACACCGGACGGCCTCTTCGAGTTTAAGGTGATGCCCTTCGGCCTTTGCTCAGCGCCTGCAACTTTTCAACGCGTTATGGATACAGTACTGGCAGGATTAAAGTGGCAGACTTGCCTTGTGTACTTGGACGACGTCGTCGTATTTTCCTCGAGTTTCGACGAGACTCTTCGGCGCCTTGAAGCTGTACTTCAAGCTATCAAGACGTCCGGACTCACACTGAAGCCAGAAAAGTGCAGATTTGCGTATGAGGAGCTCTTGTTTCTGGGGCACGTTATCAGCAAGTCGGGAGTTCGTCCCGATCCACGGAAAACAGCCGCCATCGCCGATTTCCCGCCGCCCACTGACAAGAAGGCCGTGTGCCGATTTCTGGGCCTGTGCGCCTATTATAGGCGGTTCGTGAAAAAACTTCGCCCGCATCGCCGATCCTCTCACTAACCTTACCAAGGCCGACTCGGAGTTCAAGTGGGAAACGGCACAGGAACACGCTTTCCAGGAGCTTAAACATCGCCTCCAGACGCCTCCGTTACTTGCCCATTTCGACGAATTCGCCGAGACAGAAATACATACTGACGCAAGCAGCGTAGGTCTTGGCGCCGTTCTTGTGCAGAGGGCTGACGGACTTGAAAGGGTTATTAGTTACGCCAGCCGATCGCTATCCAAAGCAGAAGCAAATTATTTCACAACAGAAAAGGAGTGCCTCGCCATCATCTGGGCTACGTCGAAATTTCGCCCCTACCTCTACGGCAGGCCCTTCAAAGTTGTAAGCGACCACCACGCCTTGTGTTGGCTAGCCACCCTGAAGGACCCTTCAGGTCGCCTCGCACGATGGAGCCTGAGACTTCAAGAATATGACATTACTGTCATTTACAAGTCCGGCAAAAAACACTCCGACGCTGACTGTCTCTCTCGTGCGCCTGTCGACCAACCGCTACCCGACGACTCGGATGACGACTACTTCTTGGGAACGATAACTACCGACGACTTCGCTGAACGACAGCGGGCCGACCCGGAACTCAAAGCCCTAATAGAATACCTCGAAGGCAGGACCGCCGAAGTCCCGAAGGTATTCAAGCGCGCACTTGCGTCGTTCTTTCTACGAAACTGTCTTCTACAAAAGAAAAACTTTTCACCGCTTCGAGCTAAGTACCTCCTTGTGGTGCCTTCAGCTCTGCGACCAGAACTCCTGCAGGCCCTTCACGACGATCCGACGGCAGGGCACCTCGGTGTTTCCCGCACGCTCGCGAGGATACAAGAAAGGTACTACTGGCCACGTCTTACCACCGACGTCACTCGTTATGTGAGGACATGCCGGGACTGTCAGCGACGCAAGACACCGCCGACAAGGCCAGCGGGACTTTTGCAGCCAATTTATCCACCTTGCCGACCTTTCCAGCAGATTGGTATGGACCTACTGGGGCCGTTCCCGACGTCGGCTTTCGGAAACAAGTGGATCGTGGTAGCTACTGACTACCTCACCCGCTACGCCGAGACAAAAGCCCTGCCACAAGGCAGTGCATCCGAGGTAGCTAAGTTTTTTGTCGAAAATATTGTCCTACGTCACGGCGCCCCGGAGGTCCTTATCACCGACAGAGGAACGGCATTCACTGCCGACTTAACTCAAGCGATCTTGGCATACAGCCAAACAAACCACCGCCGGACGACAGCGTACCACCCACAGACCAACGGCCTCACCGAGCGGCTTAACAAGACGATCGCCGACATGCTGTCAATGTACGTCGATGTCGAACACAAGACGTGGGACACCATTCTTCCGTATGTGACCTTCGCATACAACACGGCGGTGCAGGAGACGACGCAGATATCTCCATACAAATTGGTCTACGGAAGGAGCCCGGCAACGACGCTCGATGCCATGTTACTCAACGTCACCGACGAAGAAAACCTCGATGTGAGCGAGTACCTTCAGCGCGCCGAAGAAGCCCGACAACTTGCGCGTCTTCGTATCAAGAATCAACAGACGACCGACAGCCACCGTTGCAACCTTCGACGACGCTTCGTGCAATACCAGCCCGGTGAACGTGTTTGGGTGTGGACGCCGATACGCCGACGTGGACTAAGTGAAAAGCTTCTGCGACGGTACTTCGGACCGTACAAGGTGGTTCGACGTCTCGGCCCACTTGATTACGAGGTTGTCCCCGACGGCATCACGAACTCTCAACGACGCCGATCGCGACCTGAAGTCGTCCATGTCGCGCGCCTCAAGCCGTTTCATGCACGTTAACAAACTGAAACAGTGTTTTTTGTATTATTGTTGTATTGTAATTTATTCATTGTACTTTCTTGCACTATTATTGTACGTTCATCTTTAGTTAAAGCATCGGGACGATGCCTTTCTTCAGAGGGGGGCAATGCTACGTTCCATTTCACAAGTTTTTGTTATCGTTCCGAAACACCACACGATTCTCGGCGCAAACCGCGCCTGCAGGTTTCGAGAAGGTTCCGGACTGTAGTAGATCATTTCGATAAGATCACGCCCATTGTGCGAACGGTACAGATTGTTCTGGAACCTACGCCACCGCCAGCGATAACGCTAGAACATTCGACGGCAAGGGTATAAATGCCGACGCGCTTCGCCGCTTGTCAGTTGTTGATCGAAGGCCGACGCTGCGTTCGCCGCTATCAGTCCGAGACTGCTATCTGTGCAAGACTGCTGCTGTAATTAGACTTTCCCTTTACCGGGCAAAGGTTCGCCCAAATAAACAGTTAAATCCCAACACGAAGTTTTCTGTCTTTGGTCACGTCACGACCTGGTGACAATATATATATATATATAAGGGAAATAAGTGTATACCTAAGGGCTCGTTTTTCCGTGTTTTAACACAATATTATTGAGATCTAACAGACAGTGATGCCAAGGATTTTACAGGGGAAGTTATTAGAACCAATGCAATGTAAATAAGAAGAAAGAAAAGTGGATGAAAAAATAACCAGCCGTGAGCAGAAATATACATATATATATATATATATATATATATATATATATATATATATATATATATATATATATATATATATATATATATATATATATATATATATATATATATATATATATATATAAGGGAAAGAAGTGCATACCTAAGGGCTCGTTTTTGCGTGTTTTAACACAATATTAATGAGATCTAACAGACAGTGATGCCAAGGATTTTACAGGGGAAGTTATTTGAACCAATGCAATGTAAATAAGAAGAAAGAAAAGTGGATGAAAAAATAACCAGCCGTGAGCACGAAAATATATATATATATATATATATATATATATATATATATATATATATATATATATATATATATATATATATATATATATATATATATATATATATATATATATATTCCCGAATGCGTGTTCTTTGTTTAAAAATTGGCCAGCCGTGGTGGTCTAGTGGCTAAGGTACTCGGCTACTGACCCGAAGGTTGCGGGATTGAATCCCCGCTGCGGCGGCTATATTTTCGATGGAGGCGGAAATGCTGTAGGCCCGTGTGCTCAGATATTGGTGCATGTTAAAGAACCCCGTTGGTCGAAAGTTCCAGAGCCCTTCACTACGGCGTCTCTCATAATCGTATGGTGGTTTTGGGACGTTAAACCGCACACAATAATTAATCAATTGTTCAAAAACTCCTGCCATAAAATGGCTCCCATTCTTCTTGCAGGCTTCTTGTTAAGACAGAGTGAGAGAATTTCGGCAAAGAAAGCACCCATTTTTTTTTTGCCTCACATGCATAATTTGACAACAGCTTCCTTTGCTTACCCCCCCCCCCCTCTTTCTTCCCTCTTTCTTTTTGTCACTCGTTTTTACGTTACCGACTCTGTATGGGGTTTCTTGGCCGAGAATATTTGGTAGAAAAGCATGATCTCTTGTGCACAGGCACTAGTTTTACAGCAGTTTCTAAATTTGCATTCCATAGCTGACTCTACCTCGCCTCCTGTGCTGCATTACACTTTGTTCTAAATTTCTTCTAATATTTGAGCACATTCCATATTCCTGGGCAAACTTCTGTCTATTTGCCATGAAACTACTTTCTTCAAACAATTAGGCCTTGCCCCCTCCTCATCCCAAAATAAAATTCCGGATCCATGCGTAATAACCGATATATATGAAAGACGACCCACCTTCGAAGTTGAGCGCCTGCATTACTGAGCTAGACCATTTCCTCGGAGTTCTCTACCATGCGATGGCTACCATGCACTGACTCAACGAATGGCTTGACGATTCGGCCTCTTTAAACCGGCGCCCGGTATTTTTCATCGGTGCACTAACTCTACATCTGAAGCTTTTCCTGTAGGAACGATTATTTGCGATTAGCACGACTCTCAAGCGTGAACTTGGATACAGTAACGCTTGAAAATTTACATTCACATCAAATGAAAGCGCAGCAAAAACGACTACGCGAAAATACCTTAGCGCACTACACTCCAATGCGCAATATTCGTGAACTTGCTATAGATTGATAAGCACATACCACTCTGGTTGCTTTGAGGCGTGTTCGGGATACCGGAAGGACTGGTGGGGAAAAAAAGGAGAATAATGGTACGCTGAAGCGATGCAAGCCAGCAGACCTACGCGAGTAAAATTGGTGCACTTTGCATAAATGGAAATGCTGAGATGATTCGTGAGCACGCACTAGCGTTGCCGCCCATATTCGGGGGAAGCGCCATCCGTTATGCTTGTAGCCGGCATGCCAGCAGCAGCGGAAGCTGCAGAAAGTGCGTTGAATGAGCTTCCAAAGTAACCTGAGCGAGATTGGACTCATTTTTCATGCGTGGAGAACCTCTTGGTGTAAATTGTGGAAGTGAAGCTAGGAAGATCTAGGATGGGAGTGTCTTTCTGACCGCCTCTATACACAGAGATAGAAGTTTTTTTATTTCATTTACAACTATAAAACTGTAATTAACAGACAAATTTACCTACGAAATCCTGATTACTTACCAAAACTTTTTAATCATTTGAAAAATTCTGAAATACCAAGCTATAACGAACATGAATGGCAATTCATATTTTCCTAAAACAAAAAAAAACTGTGGAATGTGCTAACTCAAGAGCAAGTACATAGTGGGAACGAAGAGGTATTTTATTCAGAATTGTAACCTCGTGTTATAAACCTGAACGAAGATGTGTTTATGTGTCAACAATTATTGTTTCAGTTATTGATGTATGTAGAAAGTGGTATAGTACATGCGAGCGAGTATGCACATCATTTAAAGATGTCAACCCCCCCCCCCCCCTATACCGCTTTCAAGCTCTGCGGAGTTTCTCATGAATAAAGAATAAACAAAAAATAGGAGAACCGAATGCATGCACTTTTTGAGGTCTTTAGCTATAGCTACGTTTGATACAGAGCACAATGAAAAAAAAAACGTTTATAGTTCCGCGACTTCACGAAAAAGACGCATCACAAGTATAAGGTGCACCTTGCTTAAAGAACACGTATCATGTAGTACTTGGATTTGTTTGAAAAATGTTTTTTATTTATTTTTTATTTATTTGCAATACCCTCAGGGCCAAACGGCATTACAGAGGGGAGTGGTTGAGAAAGAAAAGACAAAAAGTTTTACAAAATGCAGCGGCGAAGCTTACATCGAGCAGAAGATCTTAATTATACAGGTTAGCTAACAGGCTTTATAGCAAACAAAAACGCGGGAATGATGAGAATTACATCAAGACAGGAAAAACGACAAGAAAACAAATACTGTACAGGAACAACACAGCATCGGGTTATACAATACTTTGTTGGCTGTAATTACACATAACTAGCTAAGACACTTTTGAAATGAAGGTGATTTACAATGGTTGCCGCTGATGCGGTGAGCCGGTTCAAGTCCTCAGAGGTGCGAGGTATGAAAGATTGAGAAAAGGCGCGAGTCCTGCAAGAAGGCAACCCGACCTTATGGGAATGATCCAGCCGGGGTGAGATATAACTAGGAGGCAAGATAAGACCGTCCCGCAGCGATATGTGATGAAACTGCTTGTGAAACAAGTGGAGACGAAACATTTTACGACGGGATTAAAGGGAAGGTAAGTTGAGGCTAGATTTCATGGCTGTTATGCTAGCTGTCCTGTTGTAATTAGAAAGTATAAAACGAATTGAGTTATTCTCTACCATTTCAAGAGAGTGTATTAGGTTGGCATGACTAGGATCCCATACTGCAGCGGAATATTCAAGTTTAAGTCGTATTAGTGTAGTGTAAAGAAGAAGTTTCAAGAAAGAAGGGGCCGTTGAAAAGTTGCGGCGGAAGTAACCTAACATTCGGTTAGCATTTTTAATGACGTAATTACAGTGAACAGTCCAGGTCAGATCAGTTTTTATATGCACCCAAAGGTATTTATAGTTTGTCACGGATTGAAGAGGGGTGTTATCAAGGTAATAGTTTGAAAGTTGATGGTTCGCTCTCGAAACGCGTAAAAATTGGCATTTCTTATTGTTTAATTCCATGAGCCATGTTTTACACAAAAAAGAAATGGAGTTAAGATCATGTTGAAGAGAGGTAATATCGCTATCTTGAGTTATCTCTCGGAAGATTACGCAGTCATCCGCAAATAAATGAATATTGGAGATAATACAGGACGGTAAATCAATAATGTATATAAGGAAGAGCAGTGGGCCTAGTACGGAGCCTTGTGGTACGCCGGAATGAACGGCACTTGGTTCAGAGCTTACATTATTAACTGAAACAAATTGAGAACAATTTTTTAGAAAACATTTGAGCCATGTTAGAAGCCTGCGATCTATATTAGGTTCATTTAATTTGTGCAACAGCAAGTTGTGACAGACTTTATCAAAAGCTTTGAAGAAATCTATGAATATGCAGTCGGCAGAGCTATTTTGGTCGAGAATTACGTTTAATTTGTGTTAAAGGCTACAAGCTGGGTTTCGCACGAGAATGTTTTTCTAAAGCCATGTTGGTGACGCGTAAAAAACGAGTTAGACTGAAGGAAGGTTGCAAGGTTAGAGTACAAAATGTGCTCCAGTATTTTGCATGGAATGCTAGTAAGTGAGATGGGTCTATAGTTTAATGGGGAATGCTTGTCACCGGACTTGTGAAATGGCACAATTTTGCCAGTCTTCCATTCGATTGGTAATACGCCTTCGCGAAGAAACTGTTGAAAAATTTTAGTAAGAATAATGGATGAGTAGGCACAGGTACCTTTAAGGAACTTGGTGGTAATCAGGTCGCAGCCCGGGGCGGATGAAAGTTTGAGGGACTTAATTATGTTTTCTACGCCAACAGAATCTATCATAATTGGGAACATGATTGGGTAGTTATAGCATATCTTAGGTGGGAGGGGAACATTAATGTTATTTTCAGGTTCAGAATTATTGTGACACCAATTTTTTTTCAGTTCATACAGGATAATTTTACAATTACAATGACACCCACAGTTTTAAGGCCAAAAACCAAGGCGGGATTACGAGGTGCACCGTTGTTGAGGGTTTCGAAAATTTCGACCACATGGTTTTTTTAACGTGTGCTGATACAGCGCACTGCACGTGCTTCTACCATTTCACCATAGAGGATAGTTGTATACACGCACATAAACAAAACACTATTTGTATGAGAGTCAGAAGCAGGCTACTGACAGCGTGAATGCATGAACTTGAAGGCACATCAATTCAAATGAATATTGTTATACATATGAAGGAAAACAGTCCTAGGTCACTGCGCTGCTATTCCTGCCGTTACTAACTGTTGCAAACAATACACACCTCTTATATATATATATATATATATATATATATATATATATATATATATATATATATATATATATATATATATATATATATATGTGTGTGTGTGTGTGTGTGTGTGTGTGTGTGTGTGTGTGTGTGTGTGTGTGTGTGTGTGTGTGTGTGTGTGTGTGTGTGTGTGTGTGTGTGTGTGTGTGTGTGTGTGTGTGTGTGTGTGTGTGTGTGTGTGTGTGTGTGTGTGTGTGTGTGTGACGCTATGATGAATGAGAGACGTGGCCTGGCTCATACGCCATGTTTATTCCAAAAGCACTTCTTCCTCATCTACTTCTCCTAACCATCCCTGCCTCCTTACGTCACTGGATTCCCCCTCCCTCTGAAAGATGACACCGGGTACAAACTACAAGAAATTGAGAAAAAGAATAAACAAAAGAATGGCCAAATTCACAGTTTCACGTCCCGACGGAGTTCCACAATCTTATTAAGTCTTCAAAGCCAAGGGGGCAGTGCGGTGATTTGTATGACGACTCTGGTGGACGAGCTTGACTAATGCGTTCCGGACAGAGTGCGCTACACATGGATACTGACAATACTGCTTGAACTGTTCTGGGGACTAAGCAAGGTTGGAACGCATTATTGCATCGGCGGCTCTTATGTCGTCGGGGTTGTATTTTTCGTCGTGAATGGTGCAATTCCGGTGCTTCTTGCTTTCGTGCTTTTTGACAGACTGTGACGAAGTGCCTGAGTGCTTGCGGTGTGCAAGCAGTGCTTCCGCGTCTTTCTCGGCGCTTTCTGTGGCGGTGCAGTCGGTGTAATAGCAAGTCCAGGGAGTGTCTCTGGTGACTTTTCTTTATGCAAAAGTGCCTGACGTATTGAATTAGAGATCTTATTTTCCGATGTTCTTCAATTGGTGAGTGCGCTTCCGTCGAATTTTGCATTCGTCGATGCCCTCGTTGCAGTCTCTCTCGTTGTAGCATGAGTTTGTGAACTTGGCTTTGCTTGCTTTGCTGAGGCTGCTCAGGAGATGGCTGCAATGGCGCCCTTTCCGGAATGGGGCACTCATTTCCTTCGGTGTTTGCTGCGTCCTGTAGACAGCTGATGAATCGTGAACTGGTGTCTAGCTAGCCTGGCATAGTTGGTAATGCGTCATCATTACTAACATGCTCTTCAGAGGCTTCGGTGACGAGGTTCATTACGGGCGCTTACGAAAGCCAACTGTGTACGAGGTCTAATGTATCATGTACTTCTGCATTTGTTCTACTCATGTATTGGTGGGCTCTGAATGAGGGCACCACAGGTTACATGGTATTACTAGGTTTGAACTGCAAATTTAGGCAAGTCTGCGGTGTCGTAGAAAGGACACGAAGCTCTACAGGGGCTTCTTTTTTGCTGTTCACTGCGAGTAGTTCTTGCGCCTAGTGGCGTGCGACGTTCGATGCAACTGAGCCTTCTGTTTTATTTGGACTCTAGAAGGCGTGTGCACCAGACGGTGATGCATGAAACCGTACGAAAGAAGAATGACTCGACAAGGTATTTTCCAATGCGCCAGGTCATCTACAATGAATACGGCGCCCTTATAAGGCAAGTAGTGAGCGTTAGGAGCGCTTGAAGAACCGCGTGACGAAATCCAAGGTGGTGTACCACGTATGCGAGACGAAGAGTGAAGGCATCAGGTGGTTTAGCAACGTCTTGTGTCATATGCTGAAGCGATGACTTCGGAAATGCCGACTTTCGCGCAGAAGAGAGGCGCGCTTGACGATTGGATTTTTCCCAATATACGCAAGGCCTTCTGCAAGTAAACTCATGTGCCACTTCGTCTTGAAGCAGTTTTCGATTCGCGCTGGGCTTTCGAATGGTTGAGGACTGCTTAGGAAATTGACGATAGTGTGCGGTTGTCTGTAGATGGATGGCAATGAGTAGATCTCGGTCATAGTCCTTAAAACGGGTAATCATCTGTTCTTTGATTTTTCGCCATGACTCGTCGTTCTCGCATATGTGGGTGAAGTAAAACTTAAAGGCCTCACCGGAGATGTAGTCAGTGATGTTGTTGATCATCTCCCGTTCTGACCAGGATGCAGCGGTAGCGTGGAGCTCGAAGGTCGAACCAGTCCTGTACAGGTCCATCGTCCTCTGCTCCGGTGTACTTGGGGATGGGAAGGTCAGTCGATGGTTCTGTCATGATGCTGGTAACTGCATGCCCCTGAGATTACCTCTTCTGTCATCGATATTTAGTTGAGGCGTATTCCCGGTGAATTCATGAATGATGTGAGGCTGATGAGCGGCGGCCAAGTCTTCATCCTGTCGACTCGTGTGACGCTATGATGAATGAGAGACGTGGCCTGGCTCATACGCTATGTTTATTTCAAAAGCACTCCTTCCTCATCTACTTCTCCTAACCATTTCTGCCTTCTTACGTCACAAGTACACACACAATATATATATATATATATATATATATATATATATATATATATATATATATATATATAATGAAGAGAAATAGATTGTGTTTGTGGAGTAGAAAAACTGAGACACGGGATATAAACAGCACCAGCAAGGTGAATTAGACACTCATCTAGTTTGCTACCCTGAAATGGGGAAAAACAGAGGGATAAACACAAGGAGAAGGCCGAATGAAGAGTACAGCTTCATCCAGGCAATCATACGCGAAAAGAACAAAAAATCAAGGCAAGTCGACGTGTAAACGACGCAATTGCTGAGAGCGACGTATGCAATATACTATTAGAAGGTGTAATGTTATTAACGCAAGAAAGCGATCAACTAGTCTGGCAGTGAAAGAGAAGCGAGATATCCTCCATGAAGGCGCCGACCACAACTCTTTCGTCGCGGATTGATCCCAATAGTCGCACACTATACGATCTTCCGCCGGCCAGATAGACTAACGTCTCCGGTTACAAAGCAGCGGCCGACTCACGACTCTCGCTTTGACGCTCGGCTCCGCTCAGCTTGTTTACCTTGCAGGAAGCCGAGCTTGCGAAAGAGCGCCTGTTTGCACGAATCTCCGAATACGCGAACCACCGGGAGATGATAGAAATGTTTATTTCCTTTTGTCCCCATCTCCCGTTTTTCTTCTCGCCAGTTCTCTCTACTCTAAGCTTATTCGTACGGCCTTGCTCTCAGCGTTCTTTTTCTTTCGTTCCTTTTTTTCCTGTGTGGACGTTTGCTTTCTTTTCTATTTTTTCCCTCAACACCCTCTTTGTGTCACCTATCTTCCTACCCCAGTGCTGGGTAGCAAACCAGATGCTAATATCTGCTGAACCTACCGGCCTTCCTCTTCATGTCTCTCGCCTTCTCTCTCCTGCTGCCAGTTCGTTGTTGGATCTTTTTGTTTATCCTCTTCTTTATACATGTTTTTTTTCCGTACCGTGCTCACCTTCCTTTCCCCGTCACACTCCAAATCTCTCGCCTTAGCCTTTTTTTTTTCAGAAATACTTACTTCTCATTATCATCGCCTAGCTTCATTCCTCTTTCCTTACTCCTTCCTTTATCTCCTGTGTAGAGTAGCAAGCTAGAGCGAACCAGCTCAGGCCGGCCTCTCTGCCTTCTAATAAATTCTCACTCACACATTTCACATCCAATCCTCAATGACCTTTTCATCCTTTCTTCATATTTCTTCGGCAGTTTCGTATATACATGTAACCATGCGGGCATCCACATCCCGGCCACGTGCAGACAGCTCGCGTGTTGCTTGTTCGCAGCGGACATCGCAATCCCCGAGACGGGTCATGTCGGTATCGCGTGGCGGCCGGACGCGCCCCGGCAGATTGGGGAACTCGGTGGCGTTCCTCTTTTGTGAAAGTCGGGACGGGTCAGGTGGACGCTTGTCACTCGAGTACCGTTTTTTTGCCGTCCAGCTCTTTTCATCACCTCTCCCCCATCCACATTCTTCCCCCGCCCCCACACACACAAAAGCAGATGCGCGCATATAGTGTTTGTGAAGTCGGTCGACCGCAGTTGCCGGGAAAATTAAACCGGCAAAAGACCCACTCGAACATTTCCATTTCGGTTGCTCCGTCCAGATTCTATTTAGCTTTTTTTTTACTTTTCTTGTGTTTTGTTTCTTATTTTATTGCTGTCAAATTATCGAACACTCCCCGTACTGCTAAAGTATGATAATGCCGAGAGGAATTAACTCTTTACTGCGAAAGCGGAAACCGAATGACGAGTGGGGCAACTAAATTAACGAGGAAGCATATTTTAAAACTTTGTTTGCAACTGAGGAGTGTATATTTTCGTTTGCCCGGGAGCAGCTTTCTTTTACCAGTCCCATTGTAAGAATGCCGGTATCGAAAATGTTCGACCACGTATGTTAAGGCTTCATAGTTAATTACTTCTCGATGTGGTGTTTTCTTCACATAATGTTGAACATTTGCTATGTTCATACAATTTGGTTGGCAGATATGTGGAGACACGTTCTTGAAAGATTAGCTTAAATTTTCGAACATTATGCATTACATTTTGGTCACGAAGCATTTCTTGTTTTTACGCTGCACTGCAGTTGTTCTGCTTATGTTTGCGGTTTGGTTTATGGTGCAGTCAGTGATATACAAAGCTCTTCTCGAGGAAAGATTTCGCAAGAATATGCGGCGTCAGGTGCATCATACAACAAACACGCTCAATGTACTCTCACAAAAGACAAACGAGAAATTTACTGGACAGTATGGGCAATCTTAAAGACTGCCCGGATGGCCGGATGAGCTTCGAAGCTAAACTCTATTCCAAACTATATCTTCCCAACGAGGCACAGCGAGCAATCACGTTAAGTTTCTGCATAAGAAGTTACGAAGTAATACCACTCCGAATTATCGCGAACAGAATGTTTGCTGCATACTGATGCAGCGGCAAATCAGTGCCAACAGTTACCTTACAAGAAGCACAGTTACGTAGCATGTGTTTCACATCGAATTACGCGTAAGACGATTGCCATAGAAACGTCAATCTCGAGGTTGCCATGGCTGTTCATTATCACAAGGCAAACAGAGCGCACACTTCAAGAGTAGCCAAACGGATGTCTTTCTGGTTAACCTCCCTGCATTCAACCTTGTCTGCTTCCTTCCTTTCTTCAAGGAGATATATATGCAAGGAGCATGAGGCCCCACTCTCAAATACCTGCTTCATAGCCTATTGGTTTTATTGATGTCACCGATGGAATAAACCATTGTTATCATTTTTAAACACGTCATATGCCAGTGCATTTGTAGCGCTCTTTAAAATTGTTAGAGATTGCTCCACGTGTGTCTGTTTTTCGCAGAATGATATATCGAATCTATGAACTGCAACAAAATTGCGTGATTGGCTACTTAAAAAAGAAAAACAGAGAAACGCAGCAAGGGTGACAACTAACGCTGTGTACATATATATAGACAGACAGATATTTAAGGTTAGGTTGTGTTAGAGAAAATGCAAACTACACATTATCGAGGCTTCGAACACCCAATTAACCACAATTCATGATTAATTCATGAAGGCACAAAAAAGCGAGCCTTATTTACCGAGCAAAAAGAAACGAAGAGAGATAGAGAGAGAGAGAGAAATCACCTCAGCAAGGCGAGTACGCGAGAAGCAGGGCAAGATTAATGTTGCCAGAAGTCAGGCGGCCCTTTCGTCAGTGTCGATAAAGCCTTCCCTGGCGCGGTCAAGATGTACGCACTTGAGATGAAAGAAAGACAGGTGGCCTGCCCGACCCGCCCATTTTGTTTACCAACAATAGGAATACCTACAAGGAGGAAAGGCGAAGTGTTGTTGAGGCAAGAGATCACCTGCAGCGCACCGCAGAGAAAAGAAAAAAAATACTATATGCCACACACGCAACACTCCGGTGTTAATGCAGCAGAAGGTGTTCTCGTTGGTTCACGCGCAGGCCGAGATGTCAGCCCCCCACCTCCTTTCTCTTTCTCCCTGCCTTCTCACTCTATCCGCAGTACGTGTCTATTTCGTTTTTGTTTCTTTATTCGCATTGTTTCGCGATTAGTGTTTGTTACGTACGAGCAACATTCATTACAAGAAACGGACTGAATAAAACTTTTGTCAGCACTGTACGTACTTCTAGCATAACTGCCAAGAGCGCAGCAGACAGAAGAAAACTGTGGACGCCTTGTTTGTAAGATTCACACCACACATACTCGAAGGCAAAATAAATAACAAAAAGGATACATTGCGCTCCTTTCGATAATTTCTCACTTCCCCCACTAATGACGCTCTTTTATGAGACAGGTTAACCATATTTTATATGTAACGAATCTTCAAAGAGAGCTGACAAGTTTTCTTGAAGACAGTCACTTACGGAGTAAGTCAAGACTCTCAGAACACAGTTCAAGGACCCTCCTTCTTTCTTAGCGCACCGACCTACACGCATCATGAAATTTATGGGCGTACACAGCTTCACTGTTTATCACGAAAACTCGCTTTATTGTCATCAATCTACAGAGGCGGCTGCCAGCGGTGCAACTTTGCAAACGAAACATTTTGCGCAGTTATATCCTTCCTTATTGACTTGCGGTTACTTCTGCATTTTGCGCTAAGTTGACCCTTCAAGTTCTACTGGCTAAAAAAAATGAGGGGCCACACCACTGAGCTAGATGTCGGGGGGACGATTCTAGGCTAGGCGGACGCCTTTCGATGAGGGCAAGTTGCGGGAATAGCCATGTTTTAGATTTAGGCGCCCGTTAATAAACTCCATGTGGTCACATATTATCCGGAGTCCCCAATCATGGTCAGCCTCCTTATCGTCTCATAGTTTCGGCACATAGAATTCCAGAGATCAGATTGCTGTTGCACCCACATAAATGTATACGCGCGCTTCACACTGTCGCATGATCCGCTGCGAGTTCTTAGTTTGATCACGAAAATGTCAACCCCCAGCTAACAAGATTGGAAGGGGCCACCTGAATCGCGCACTATCCGAATGAAAATATCATTGTAGTTCTCGACTGAACTTGCTCATTCTGATAAGATCGGAAAGAAGCTCTTCCATCCAAATTTTCAGGATAAGGGAAGAGTTTCTAATTTTGGCAGCGAAGCCTCCTAAGCCGTGGGTCGTGCATCCACGATGTATGTAGTAGTAGTAGTAGTAGTAGTAGTAGTAGTTGTAGTAGTAGTAGTAGTAGTAGTAGTAGTAGTTGTAGTAGTAGTAGTCATCGTAGTAGAAGGTAGTCACCTCTGCCGGACTAGACGAGCGACACGCACGCCTCCTTTTCAATTGAGGAGGAAATCCGCGCACGTTAATCATAAATAAAAAGATGATCGTTTCTGTGCGCGTACGTTAGTCATAAATAAAAAGATGTCGTTTCTGTTGAAATAAACCACAGAGACGAGTATTGGTGACTTAATCTCCAATAACATTTGCCTTCAATTTAATGCTTTAAAAAACAAGTATCAGAACGACGCACTTTGAACACTATCTGACCAGAAAATGTTGCCACGTTGGACTTGCTGGGCGTAACCTCCTTGGTTTCAGGAAGGTTTAGCAAGGGTTGGGCCGCAGTGCCAAGGACTATAGCGACGGTCTAACCACAGTCTACACAAAAGGGTCGCGCCTGCTCGGCGGAGCCTCGACGGAACTTTATTAGGTAAAACGAATGCAGTCGGGCATGCTTTAAGTGCGGCTGATTCCATTGTGACGTGGTGCGTTGACGAGAAAGTCAGTGGAGCTTCCATGCAGCATTGGTCCCAGAAAAAGGGAGTAGTGGCTCATGGTCTTCTGCGTTGGCGGAGAAGGCAGCTTGGTCGGCCCGTCCACTGCCGGTGTTTCCGCGGTGACTGGGTAACCACTGAAATCTAATTTGGTGTTCTTTCTCAGTTAAGATAAGTCAAACTTCTACTGTCTCTAGTACCACCTGCTCGTGCGTTCTGCGGCTTACACTCACAGTATCTATAGAGACGGCAGTGCCACTTTCGAGCCGCAGAAAATGGTCCACTTGTGCAACGGTTGATCAATAATGAACTGTAACGCGGTACGAACGACTACCAGTTATGTCACCGTTGATGTCCTTGCGTGAGATGTCTTCAATTTAAGCGCAAGGACCAAACTAGGTATCTAGACTGCTCCGGTTGAGAGTTGCGGCCGGACAGATCCATCCGTGTAAATATGTATAAAGTCTTGGTAGTTTTTATACAAGAGAAGTAGCGTGAGCGGCTTAAGTGCCGGTGACGACAAATCTGTTTTTTTTTTTTCTGGACGCCAGGTATGGTGATGTTGATAATTGGTTGAACGAGGCCCCATGGAGAAGTCACAGGTCTAAAGTCAAGGAAGAAGGAAGTTGGAATCGATTCACCATGCGTGGTCACTGTTTGGCCGACAATGTGCGTGGTCGGTCCTCTGCTAAAGGGGCTACGTGGTGGCGGAGGATTTTAAAAAGGTGTCGTATATGTGTCCCCACCACTGCAACATACATGTGGATCTTCATGGGGTGGTCCCTTGCAAAGGCCACAGTTGCCACTGTTGATGCACTTTGTGGCAGTCCTAGACAAATGCTGAGTGCTTGAAGCAGTGCACTTAGAATCACCCATAGACTTGTTATACATGCCAGACAATTTCAGCTAATCCAGTCTAATTCTTGTAGCGTATATATGAACACTAGGTTATAAGTGGTAGTGGGCGAGACGCCACATCTAAACAGGCTAATGGGAGAATATGCAGCTTTGAGGATCACTATTCTTAAATGAACTGTTTCCCACAACTCCTTTCTTCAGGGCAAGCGGTGAAGAGTAGCAAGTCGCCACCAGTTCTACAGGGTAGTTTCAAGGGCTGCACGTACTCGAATATGCTGACAGTCAAGGTCGTAAAGACGTCTAAAGGCGTTAACATTTAAGTCACTGGCAAGACCTAGAGATTTACGCGGTTGTTTCTTTAGTTTCTCGCTGTAGTTTAAGTCTTACTAAGCTGCTTTGTGGCGACGCCACGCCCGCAAGTCTAAAAAGTTTAACAGTCGCAGTTCTATGAAGCCAGACCCAGACAGCCTAAGCCTAACATCGCGTAAGTTAGGCTTAAGAGTTGCACACATGTAGCGAAAGCTACTGCAATCACATTTTAGGCTAGAAAGGACGATTTCTAGGAGCATCATGAGCTTCAATTATTTCATGCACCGTCGGGACATGCAATGACCACGTGCGTAATCAAGCGCTCATTTTGACCCGGGGTACCGCCGCAATTCATACGATACAAAGGATTTCATGGTGCGGCCGATGCAGCTGTGGACTGTTATCCCACAACCTTGAAAGACTAAGTGAAAGAAATTGTGTACACGCATGCAAACAGAAGCACAGTATGGGAACGGTTGATTGTGGGCGTATAAAGTGCAGTTTTCGCAGCTGGCACGCGGTGGCAGTGGCGTTACGTCGTTTGGCCGAGAAAAGTGCTTCCAGAAAGTTGTCCCTTAATTAATCACCACCTTGTTTCCTACCACCCCTCTTCTCTCTCTTTTTTTATTTCCCTCTTTCTTGAGCGCTATATTTTAATGCACATGATTTTACACTGGCAGCATGCAGTGGTTTAGTCGTAAAACTGAAAGAAAAAAAAACACTGAATGTCATTCTGCTTCCTTTCTTCCTGTTTCTAGGAGGCACTTCCCTTAATCCCGCAATTCACTTTCACCCTTTTTTCGTATCTCTGTCGGCCGCGTGTGGCAGAATGAGCGTCGTGCGCGGTGCGCCAACTTCCACACCGCAGTGCACCAGGCGCATAAAAGAAGCCGGCGAATTAAACCGCTGAAAACAAAGCTTGGAAAATGACAACAAATAAACTAGAGGGCATTCAAAGTTTCTTTTTCCGTGGGAAAAGCTTGAATTGTCGACGCCGAAATTCCGGTTGAAAATCGCAGCGCTTGAACATCCTGCAGAAAACAGTATTCGCATTTGCACGTCTTCTGGGTAATATTTACTTCCATTTTTTTTTCTTTTCTTTCTCTGCCGGCGTTAACGAGCTCATCCGCGTCTTTTCATCGCGGCCCGACTTACCGCCACCTGCATTGAAGATGCGGTGACGCGAAAACGACCTCTATGTAGCAAACACGAGTGAACCAGAATGCTTGGCCTTTTGGTGAGCCTTATGTTTACGTTCATAGTATTCTTTTCGCCCGAAACTCGTTCGTCACTTACACTCACTGGTGCAGTTTTTAAGATCAGTTATCGATTATGCACTGCAAGACCAGAATAACCGCGCATTAGTTTTTTTTCCATTCTTCTGAACGCGCACGCGACTTCATTATGAAGGTGGCAGCCCTGGATGCCTCATCAAACGTGAAAAGCGACCGCTGGTTACAGTGAGGTGAGCACGAGGGACGGAAAAAGAAAAGCGCCATGTCATGACGTCAGAGGTTCCCGAAAATTTGGGATGCCATTGTGATGTGTTACACGATGTGTTACACGTGATGTGTTATGACGTCGCTGCTTGGAGAAACGTGGAGCAATGCCGGAAGAGCTGCAAAAGCACGTGAAGCTTAGAAAGCTTTCAGGGGTCGGACGTCGGGGGAGGGGGAAGGTGTTATCAACATAATAAACACAGAAGATTTAAAAAATCGAGCCAGTTATTCCACATTGTGCACACTTCAGACGCTGCGCAACTGAGCCGAGGATTAGCCGGCCCCTGTTGTCACTTGGCTTGCGTGTCATGATCGTCCACCGTGGTGGCGTAGCGGTCTTCGGCGTCTCACTCGAACGTCATGCGTTCGATCCCGGTGACTGCGTTTCAATGGAGGGTCAATGGAGGTGAACGGCACTCAAAGTACTTTGCGAAGTAAGCACGCGTTAAAAAAAACGCAGAATGGACGTAATTTTGGAAACCATCCACTGTGGTATCCCTTATAATCGTGTCGTGTTTGTCCGAGTCAAAGCTGCGGGTTCACCCATGAATTTGTTGGCACTCGGCGAGCGTCTGAGTCGCTTTCGCTGGCGTGTCACCTCCGCTGCTCTCTTCCGTAGATCTGCCTTCCGACGGATTAGGCCCTTGGCAACGCTGTCGTTCAAGAGCAAGCAAGCACTGGCGTTCCAAACGTGTAGAATTTTCGGCGTCAAGGGACACCTTCATTGGTCATGCAGTGAGGCCCTCTGTTGGCCTATTTCGAATTGAATTGACCTGAAGCGACATCCTTCGATGTATTCTAGAACTCTGAGCATGACGTCAAGCGACGACGTGAGACGACAGCCTCAGCTCCTAAAGTGCCTCGGACTCAAAAGATCACGAGGATGGCTTTCGTCTTCCAGTCGCCTTAAGCAAATGTTTAAAGAATCATGAACCTTATTTAGTCACAGCGTATTGGAGCGTGACGAACTGACCAAGAAACGAAAAAAAGAGAGAAATTGCAGGTTTATCACTTGCTGTTCTGAATTGATATTGCTACTTTCCTATAGTTAACTAAAGGTGATACAGATCAGATACCTGCGTCTCTAACTGCAGCTACACTGTACTGTGATCAATCGCCTTCCTTCGCATGTTGTTGAGGTAGTGGCCACGACGGTACAAAGACGGCAGTGTAGAAATGACGTAACTGGGCTTACCTTTAGTAGAAACCTTGCTTTCGTTGTGAAGCTACTCGCCGCTTCCGTTGACATTGCCCACACTTTATAGCATACACCCTCTGTTTAGCGGTACATATTTTGCATATTTATCACAATCATGTTCTCTGTTGCTCTCTACGTTGGTACTTTAACATGTCATACTTTCCTAAAGAACAAAAACAAAAAGCGTGTGGTTTGAATTGCACCACTATTTGAAAATCACTTCCTTCAGTTTCTTATAATAGACATATGTGAAGTGAAGCTCCATCACTGCACTGCAGAAAGGCGGTACATGTTCACCAGTAAAATTTTCAAGGTCCCGTGCAGCCACGTTCCTAAAACAGTGGGAAATATTATTCATCAATAGCAATTGTTCACGATGTTCACAACATTTTCGGTTATATTTTTAAATTAAGTGTTTCCTCTCTCCCCCATCTTCTTCCTCCCCATCTTTCGGACTTCAAAAACTTCACATTGCGCACTTTACTTGAAAGCCAATCCGTTACTCCTTCGAAGTAGTTTCGCGCTTCAAGACGCCACAGTTTTTTTTTTTTCGTCCGGCATTTTCTTCTCCAAGAATAAAACGTTTCTTTCCTCTCTTTTTTTTTCAGTTTACTTTTACCAGGAGTTAGGGTTGCAGCAAGAAAGCATACCAAGCCCTGACCAAGAATAAAACGTTTCTTTCCTCTCTTTTTTTTTCCAGTTTACTTTTACCAGGTGTTAGGGTTGCAGCAAGAAAGCATACCAAGCCCTGACCTTGGCACGTGCCTACAGTTTAAGAAGTAATTTTCCGCTGCCTCGTACTGCGATTTGAATCAGGGCGCTTTGCGTCAATTAGCCGCTGTGCGGGCGCATGGCGAAATACGCTTCTTCGCACGCTACTGTACTCGTTCGCTACACTTCAGGCAAGCCCCTAATTATCGAGGTGCTCGTATGGAGCATGAAAAAGCCGTCATTTTTCTCGCGGCTGAAAAAATTGCGGGAAAACCGGGTCATTCGTTTGCGGGTAGCGAAACTCGCACGAAGGTTCTATTTGCGCACGAGTAGACGGGTATATAATAAAAGAGTTCCAATTTTGAGTTTAGTGAGAAAAAGATCCCTTTGTTATCAAGGCAACTTCTTTTACTCTATTATTTCACAATGTGTACATTTCTCTTTCCTTCTTTCATGCCACGTCTAGCTTTGAATTTTAATACGTCGGATCACGTCCTACCGTGCAATACTGTAACACCCGTTTGCGCAGCCGTTTGCCTTGAGCGGGTAAGGTATACACTGTTAATAATATTCTGCTAATGAATCTAGTCAAGGGATGATTTCTTGCAAATACCTTCCGCTTACCTAAATGCATCGCTATTCTTCGTGCTCTTGATAATTGCGCACCAGATTATTTTAGCCAGGATTAAAAAGCATGCCAAAGTATTTTATGCATGTTTGTTGACTATTCCTCATGGTAGGGGGCATAAAGGTGTGTGTTTTGCTTGATTGCTTAATTAATCAATATTAACTAATTAAACTCGTTATCTGCAAAGCTAGCTAAGACATTCTGACGACAAAGTTGTATGTGATTTGGCAAAGCGTCTGATTAGAGAGTTTCTAATTTAAGTATTACTATTTTTCTTCTTCATGCAGATGTCCGCGCAAATTACAAGAATAAAAAGAAATTTCCTAATGAAGACATATATAACACAAGAAGATTACCCTGCTGAGTCAGCGATCAGCTCTCGAATTTTACTAGTCACACTACCACTTATTATTTAGCTGATACACTGCAATGATTCAACTTTCAGGAGAATTTCATGTAACGATTCCACCACAGATATTCAACAAATTCTATTATTTCTCCCCTCCCCCCTTTTTTTCTTTTTTTTCTGACATTGCGCCAAATTAATTTCACAGTCAAAACCTAATAATAATATTCCCCTAATCTAGAAAGTCTATAGGTATTTACTTGCATTAACCACCGGCTTCTTGGCCAATCCCCCTTAGTGGGTGAGAGCCACAAAAGTAAGGAACAAGCAAGCAAGCAAGCAGCTATCAGCTATACTCATCAGGAACGACAAAGGGAGACACTGCCAACAATGCAGGACACTTGCGGCGTAAAAGAATGATGAAAGAAAACTTTTGTTTCTGTCCACAGCACCACGATGAGATAGCCTTGCCCTTGAGACGCTGGGATGCTGCATGTGTGAAATAGATTTTATCGGAACTCCAGACTCGTGGGTCTGCAATGTACATTGCTTCAAGGGCGCCTGCTCTCCTTGATTGGCACCACCTCGAACGAAGGGTTGCGATAAACTGGATGCGTTTTCAGGTCATGTGCCTGCTGGAAGTGGGAAATTATTTTTCACACTTCATCTTCGAGCGCCCCTTTTCATCGCCAAACGGGATAAGCGTATACTCTTTTAGGAGCGAAGCTCCGTATGGAGCCCTGCCACACTTTTTCATTACAAGTAATCATCGAATGGTTTCATTAAAAAAACGTTTGTTGCCCCACGAATAGACTCTTAAGATCCACCAGTTATTAATGGAGTTTCAAGAATATGCCGCACGCTGGAAGTGCTTTTTTTTTCCTTTCGTATCGTTGACTGCTCTGAAAGCTACGCTGGAAGGCGGACGACAAGGGGACAAGATTATGCGCGCCTCCGTGAGCCGTAACGGTACTTCAGTCACTTTGTTTTTGTTTTTGACACGTGTGGCTTACTTTTAGTGCGATCGCGTGCACGCGAGCGGGCACGTGGCGCGTTGCACCATCTCGTGGCGGCCATGGTAAGTATAGTGTACCAGGTTCCTCTAGTACGTTGTAGCGGCAATGATATATGGAGCTTCGGATGCTTAAATTAGCCAATGGCCATGGACTTGATTATACGGCGAAGTGACTTGGCTATATGGCATCATTCGTAGAAATATAACGAGGCGATTTCGAGCTGGCATTGTGTGAATTAATTGCTGATTCCTGGTGGGGTGCTGAACTATAGTACTTGACTCGCGTCACGCGTTCTCAGGTGCTTCGACTACCAATCATCAGCGCTTTCTGGCCATTCTGAAGCAGTATTACAGTGTCATTTTGTGTTTTCCATTGCGCCGGGTAGCGTGAGCAGGGATTATCATCGTCGTGAGTTGGTAGGCGTTCGCTTCGTCCACGTCGGCTTCTGCCTCACCCCCGCTACGCTCGAGCCGACTTGTCCACCGCGGAATACGATAACTATGATGGGAGAGTCTATTACGTTCCCAAAAATGGCACACGATCAACTAAACACTAGTAACGTCATTAAAATCGGGTTACATTACGAAACTAGCCACGCGACAAGTTCGCACCGAAACCGCGTGACATGTGAATAGGGTGGGGAATCGATCGTTACTGGGCAATTGTGAAGTCTATCCACAACTATTTCTACAAAAACTTTGTATTCATAGCAAACGTTTGGCAATGCTAGGACAACTTATCGGGGTCGAACACAAGCTCCGCTGTCAGTTCCATCTGGATGCTTTTCAAAGGCGAAGCTCCTAATGCATCCCATGTATGTATCTACGTGACCGCCTATATGCCAACTGCCCGATACTTCGTCCTTGCGAACATCCCACTACGCCCCATCAGCGATCCACCAATTCACCGACCATAAAGCAAGTACTGTCGAGAAGTAGCTAATATTAAACGCAAGACGGTCGTGTACTTGTATATAGGTGCGCGTTAAAGAACCATGGATTGTCCTACTGTGTCCGCTCCTTGTTTGCACGTGCCCGCCTAGAGTTCCGCTTTTGCAAACTGCTCACTACTTCGTCCTTGCAAACATCCCACTAAGCCCCATCACCGATCCGCCACTTCACCTGTCGTAGGGCCGTTATAACCCTACTCAAACGTTCCGTATGCGAGTCCGATAATTCCATATATTTTCATACGGAATCCATATGTTTTTTATACTTTCCGTATACTTTCCATATATTTCCGGAAACATGCGGAAACATGCGGAATTATTGGGCATCACCTATGGGACGTTTCAGTAGGGAATGAAGGGGGAACAGAAGCGACGTATAGCTACCACTTACAAATAATAAAAGTTCTTGTATAAATATATACAGTGTTTGTCACGCCTTGGATGATGTAGTGGGCGATATTCGCGGATTCACCGTTTAGCGATGAAACCCTCCAGCGCTTCCCCCCTCCTTATCGTCATTCACTCAGTAAATATGCTGTAATTGTTTTGTTTTTTTCTCTGTCTTTTTGACAAGAATTGAATACACGAATATCAAAAAAGCGCCGTTGTCCTCGAATATCACAGTGCAAGTACCTTGATTGTGCACTATCCTTATTCACTTTCGTGCATCGGCATGCCTTGCTTTAGGCAAACTATACAAGCGTAGGCATTCCCCATGAATACAGTCAAGATCTTCACAATGTCCCAACGATGCCCAGCGTATATTACATCTAGCATACGATGAAAATAGATGCATTCACAAGCACTGACCCGTCTTCTATATGCAACTCAAGCTCAACGAGCCACTCAACTGAAGGTAAGCTTCATGCATATATACAAGCGGCCACTCTGTGTCTACGTATATTACTATGTTTTCGTTTAACAACGCATCAGTAGCGGGCGTATGCCGATTCATACATTCAAAAATCGCATGTCTGCTGCTCATTCATTACTTATTTGAAGCATGAGATATGGAAAGGATATATCATAAAAAGTGCGCGACGCACCATATGTATAAGATCGCGAATGGCTAGGGAAAATCTCGCTCTTTTGTTTGCATCGGGCACCACTTGTTTGGCCGAGCAGACCAATGTAGCTCAGACATCCATTCCCCATTTCTATCCAGCTTTCTTTTTCTCTCTCTTTTCACCAACCCAGCTCTTTCCTTCCTCTTGCTCCGCATTCTTTCCCCATAACTGTCGTCCTCTCCTTTCTTCCCTCGACCTTGGTCCGACAGGCCGCAGGCGAGTGCGTCTTCTATCGCTCTCCCCTCACCACTTGCCGCGCTCCTAATCGAGAGCGTTCTCCTTCAGTTGGCTTCGGAGGAGCATGGAGCGGAGCGCGCGCGCTCCCATTGGCTCGGCTCGCTTTGACGCGTTCCTCCCTGGGAATGACGCCACGAAGACGTCATAGGACACCCTCAAAAGCCTCGGCGCCACGAAGTGGGAGAGAGTCGTGAACGAGGATAAGAAGATGACGATAAAGAAGTCGGTGGCGCCGAGTTTTGACTGCCCGTCCGATCCTATTTCTTCCTTTCCTTCTCCGCCCGAGGATGCTCATCCGGGATAGTCGGGAACATGTTTATTTCTTAAGGCGCGAAATAAACAGGTCATACTCAAAGAGCCCCGTATAAATGTGGTTTAGCAGAAGCGGCAAGGCTGGTTGAAAGCGAGAGATGTACAGTTGCAAACAAAGGTTCTGAGATCACTAGGTCTGAAAAAAGCCGATTTTTAAGCAGACTTTTAAAACTTTTGTTAGCTCGACCTGCACAGTGCATATTGTTTGCCCGTTAAGCACAAGCCCCCAATTAAAGGTCAGGGCTGCCCGCAGAAGCAGCGGTAATACACACCTTTTTCTTATGTCTTCGGGTTCCAAATCTTTACTAGTCCCTACGTGTATCATTGAAGGACAAGAAGATTAAAAAATTAACTTAACAAGGAAATGACATCATATGCAGCAATAACCTATTTGGTACTTCATGCAGGGTTTCCATTTTCGGAGTGAAATAAAATTTAAATTTCATGCTCCTTAGTATAACTGCAAGACTCAAGCCCTTTTTGTTTTGCTTTATGCCAGAGTAATACACTCTTTGTTTCCAAAGCTTCACCTGCCTGGATGACAATATCTAAGAGAAGATTTCTTGAACCAGAATGTTGATGTTGAATTAGGAATGACAGCAACATACCCGAGTTTTCTGCTTCCACCGAGACGTAGCTTTTACACTTCAATAAAAAATGTGTCATTTCTCACTACCAAGTGTGGTGTAGAGCTTTCTTAAAGCTGTCAAGCACCACTGCTATCATAAAATTTTGTGCTTATGCAATGGCGTCCCTTGATTTTGCTTTTCTTCCTGCAAAACTGTGTTTCCAAGAAGTCAAGCAAAAGTCTCTAAACGTACCTTCACGTGACTGTCTTCGTCTCACTCAGAGCAGGAGCTCTACAATTTACCACTAATTCCAAGCTCGTTCAAGAGTTCATTCTAAGTGACTTGCTTAGGTAAACTTGAAATTCTTCAATAACTCGCCATTTTAGCAACTGACCACTCAAAATTCAGTGAAGTTCAATAACCGGAGTCAACATGAAAGCCATACTGCGGTGTCGTATTGTGGTATGCAATAAAAAACCTGACATCATTCATTCGGGGTATGTGTGCTTCATGGTCGTCGTACAGTGTCATTGCTGGAGCCATTATTTCGACAACTAACCTTGTCCTCAAGATAGAACTGGATAATGTAAAATGGTGAGGCACGCGACAAACTACTGGACTGCGCGAAAGATTGCAGGACCGACAACAGACTAAATACAGTTCGGAATACATAAAAGACAATAGACTACATACAGTAAAGACTGCAAAATAGACAATAGTCTATACACTGCGACAAACTCCAGCACGATAAACTATAGCGTGACTTATTATTTCTCGAAAAAATACAGTGCGACAGACAACAGCTTTCCGAAATACGACAAGACGACGGAATTTTCACCATAGTGTTCTGTTGTGATTTTCAACTAGGAAGACACGAACACTGGACGTCACTGTGGCTGCAGTGGCAACCCTGTTCAAGAACATCCATCTTTTCAAGTCTCCAGCGTCAAACGAACTTCGGTCCTCCTGGTCCTCATTTCCTTTATAAGCTTTATTGATAATTTCACGTTTCAAACGCCGAAATTATGGGTGCACTGAAATGCGTATAGCTGTTCTGTCTAAATAGGAAGAAATAAATGTAATAAATATAGCAGATAAGTCCTCTTCACTAAGTTATTCTTTAACATATTACTTAAGTATTGCCTGTTTTGGCTCAAATATGTAATATAGGGAACACTGAAACACATGCGTTCTTATTTGACGCAGCTTTTTCTATTCTTGTTCATAAATAGCTGATCAGGGCAGCGCATACTTCATTTGCGACCTCTCCACAAGTAGCGAAGACGAGATACACGAAAAGAAAGAAGCCTGCCATCACTGCCTGATGCATTGTTAATCATTAGGGAAAAAAACCGGGATAACGTGTAGTTTTTTCTTTTGTTTTGTTAGTTCCAATGCGTCTCATCAAAAATACATGGTGGGGTAAGTTTGTGACGTGCCGTTCTTTTCATATACAAAAATTCACGATTTACATGATTTCTGGGTGATGGCAAAGTCAGCTCTTCATTTTTTTTGCCTAACTACAATAATAAGAAGTCTGAGCCTCCTTCTTGGTTTCTAATGAGAGTGACTTTTTCATTTTAACCACGAACAACAGGATAATTGTTGCTCCTTGAACTTTCTCATTATTAATACTAAAACACATTTTAGATAATTAAAGAATACGCAACAACTAATGGTCGTATTCATAGCTGATTTATTTCAGCTTGTATCTATTGCACAGTTATAAAGCTCAAAACGACGCCAATTTTTTTTTTGCTTTCAGTACTAATTCCTTTTTCTGCTTTTCTTTTCAATCTTGCATTCTCTCTGATTTACTGTACCGTTTCTATAAACATTTTTTTTTTCATGCTGCACTTTACACTTAACATAGGTGTGATATAAAATTAAGAGGTGTCCTTGTCCGTTCTCGCAATCACGGAACCTTTGAATACGAGATATATCAATAACCACGATTACGCTGTGTGAAAACAAAACTGATGAAAATTGAACTGAATTGAATTACTGCACAGCGAGAACCACAGCTTTTTTTACAGCTATTTGTTTGACACACGTGTCGCGTACAGCATCGAGGCCCACTGCGACAGTTTAAAAAAATGCAAATAAACAAAGCGGAAAGGGAGGGGGGGGGGGGTTCACTTTAAGAATAGGTCAGGTGCGCTACGTCCTGCGCAGAAAAACGGAAAAGTTGATGGGCTTCTTGGTATGGCGTGTTAAACACTGCACGCAATATGACAAACGGAAGACAACGAGAAAGCGCAGTGCCCCCGTGTACTACGTGTGGGTGCTTTATTGCGCCGCACGATGGACGCTCTGAGCCTGCGACCGTTCCAGACGTGCTTCACATGGGCTCCGCGTTTTTATGCTGTTCTAGCGGATTTTTTCAACGTATGCCTTCGAATTTTTGTGAGAAAGATCTTGAACACCACCGGAGTAAAGATTGAGTGCATTCTTGGACATTCACCGGACAATTTCTTCATCGACGGAAATTTGCACCGTTCTGATGTGTTGGGCCTGACAAGTTGGCTCGGCTTGAGTACGGCCGCGCTGTTTCGTGGTCATGTCCGGGACTAAGCCCGCTGCAACCATGGACTCAGTGAATGCTCCTGCACCATTGGACCCACTTCAGAAACTAAAGCACTCGTAGCCTCTCGTACGGCAGAAATCGCAACGGAACGTCGGAACGCCAGCTCAACGAGGCCTGGAACGCGCCCGCTACTTGAAGCAGACGCTGAGGCAGCGTCGGCCGGTTCAGCGCCCTCGACACCGACGCAACTCGCAACAACGAGTCCCGAGGACAGCATGGATCACGAGGGCAACTAGCCAATGGAGTGGGACACGTGTCACACGACTTACTCTACTCCTGACCTGCCCAGAGAGCCCCTCTACAGCGCCCACGTTATAGTTCATACACTCTACCGCTAGGGCCGTAAACCTACGAGTGGCGTGGTGCTAGTCAACACTTGTTCACTGACGTCACCTTTACTGTTCATTGTCAAATTTCGACCAAAAAGCAACCATAGTGCGTATTTATTTTGCACAATTTAAAATTATTCAAAAATATCAATACTACATGTCATTCAAAATTTTTTTGCAATCAAATGAACGCGACAACACATAGGCTGTCCTACACCATGTAAATATACAGGTTCCCACGTTTGCCAACTATAGTGTGCTATAAATACTTAAGCGCACTGAACAGCTTACTTTACCAGCAATCTAAGTGAATAAATAGTCACATACATGACGGCAGTTCACCACATAAAGCAGGCATTCTTATTCCACTGCTGTCAAAACAACCGTAAAGTAGCAGACGAACAGTTTATAAGTAGCACCACTAATGGTGAGCGGTTGAACGAGAGTGCGGACACGCGCTCTCATAGGAACCCTGCTATCTGAGCAGGTCAGGAGCACAGTAGTAGGTCGTGCACGGTCAAGTACCGCAGATACACGACACGAAGACTCAAGGTCGAACTGCGGTCGGAGCGGGTGAGTAGGCCTCAGTCTTTCGTGCGCGTCAGGCCACTTAACCAAATGTCTCTACAGGAGATCCCAAAGTCAGTGATTGCTCGCCTTATAGGACAGACTGCTCCAACTAGCGTTGCCGCTGAACATTCTGCATTTAGGTGTATAGCTAAGGCTAATTAGATTGTCCATTTGGGGATAAGCAGCACTTGAACAATTTGCTAACGCAAGAAGAGTTGGCGCTGGGATGGACAGTTGAGGCGCGTAGGATTCCTGTTGAGATAGTGGACGCAACCCAACCTGCTGAGGTCCTGAGCAAGGTCGTCGTGAAAATACTAGCTGAGCACACTGAGGAATATATTGCCAATCACATTCGTTGAGAGTCCGCTAACATTCTGGGAATTCGTTTAATGGGCAGGACACAGATGCTTCTGATCACCTTCAACACCCCGCGTCTTCCGAGACGACTATCCTTGCACTACGAAATTGTCCCAGTGTATGAACACAAGCCTAGGACGCTAGCATGTCTTCGGTGGCACGGACTGGGCCACATGGCCATTTTGTGCCCGTCGCAAGCGGTATGTCGTCCCTGTGGCCGCACACACGGGCAGGATAGCCAGTGCGAGACGACGCCGTTCTGCGTGGCCTGTCAAGCAGGGAAAGCCTCAAGCCTCAAAGCCTGTCAAGCAGGAACGCTGGGAAAGTCTCAAGAATCAGATTGAGCACCACTCCCCGAGCAATCGTCACCACCCGCAGCAGAGCATCCTTTGCCATCTACCACTGCGACGCAGCCGCGCATCGAAAAGCAACATGAGGATCAGAAGGCTCCTTGCACCCTTAAACAAACATCAACTGTTATGACGGGCCAGGCACTGGACACCATCATGCATCTCATTGAGAAACTGAACTCCCGCACGGAAGCGACTGAGTGAGCCATGGCACAACAGGAAAAAGTAATATTGCAACATCAAGAAGAAATGAACGAGAAATCGCACAAATTAAAGCGACTGCAGATGAATGCAAAAGGAACTACCAGCGCGCCCGCAATCGCAGCAGAGAATAATCATTAAAATTCCTAATGATACATGCATTCAAAGAAAATGCAGGAGTATCTCTCAAAATGTTGAAGAATTAAAGTATCAAGTTGACCAACATAAACCTCTCATCATTTTGCTTCTAGAAACAAGGGGTCCAATCTCACTGCAAAATTATCACACATTCGCCTGCCCAACTATCACTCATTCCCCCAAAACTTCCTCTGTTATTACCCTTTGCCGAAAGGGCAGGCGGCAGTGTTAGTTCACGGGTCATGCACTGCAATACTTATGGCAACCACACGAGCGAGCAATCAGTACAAGGAGATCATGGCAGTCAAGCTCGCTCTGCCAGGGAAAGGCAGACAGCATGCACAGGTGGTCGCTTCGGTCTACTATCGCCCTAGTCGTGGCGCCACTTCACCGCATGAATACGTGTGGATACAGCAGCTTTTGCACGAGGCCAAGGGCACTCACATCATAATAGGTGGAGACTTCAGTATCAAAAGTGATATCTGGGGATATGCTACTGTCGAGTCCAGAGGACGCCTTCTTGCTGATCAACTGAATCCCTATCGCTTCATATTTGCAACCAAAGCGGGGTTCACGACAGGGCTGGGCTGCATGCAAAACAGGGCGATACCACTCTAGGCTTAACTACCGTATACCCCTAAAGCAGGGAAGAGTTGGAAGGCTCACTTTACCGCACAGGGCGGTCATCATTGCCCCATATTTTTTCTGTTTATACGAAAATTCGCAAGCGGAACGCACGTATCCAGTCAATAAACTGGTCCTAGTTTCGGGACATTTACGTAGTGAAATCCGAATCTATTGAAGAATTCGCGCAACTTTAGCGCAACAACCTTAGCTCCTTCACAGAATGAACCTTTGGCGATGAAAGTAATGAAGGCGTTGACTAGCGTATGAGAGCTCTATGGAAAAAAGCCAACAAGCTCACACAACAGTACAAGACCAACGGCAGACGCTACCAGACCCTCCGTAACATCAGAGAAATCTTCAAGCTTATGAAACAGCATGGGGAGAAGCTGAGTCAAGCCCAGTGGGTATCCACTTGTGAGCGACTCGGAAAAATTGAAGGCATGAAGTAGCTTTGGGGAATTTTCCGCAAAGTTCTTGGC
Organism: Rhipicephalus microplus; assembly: GCF_043290135.1. Classification (NCBI taxonomy): domain Eukaryota; kingdom Metazoa; phylum Arthropoda; class Arachnida; order Ixodida; family Ixodidae; genus Rhipicephalus; species Rhipicephalus microplus. The sequence goes on from NC_134701.1 coordinate 197,550,830, forward strand.
AAAGCAAAGCATCCTCACCGCTCGAGACACTGGCACTCCTATACAACAAAGATGAGCATGAAGAGGAAATTATTAAAACATTTTTTTCCTCATGCCAGCAATACGGCACCTTGTCCACTCGAAACGCCAGTGATAGAATTAACACACCTAGACCTGGATGCTCCTTTCACGTTGAGAGAGTTTCATGCAGCAGTAAAACATGGCAGATGTGATTCTGCAGCAGGACATGATATAATCACCTAAAAATGCTACGCAATCTGTCCGAAAAAGCCGAAACAGCCCTCCTAAAGGTCATCAACAAGCAGTGGTCTCGGAGAGTAGTTCCTGAACACTTGCGTCTGTCGATCACCAATTCTATACAAAAACCAGGAAAGAATCCTACGATTATAGCCAACCTCCGCCCCATATCACTTACACCGACCATGTGTAAACTGTTTGAAAGGATTATCTATACGAAAATAACAAACTATATCGAATATAAGACTTCAGGTTTACACCCGTCTGAAGCCAGCTTCAGACCCAATATAGGAACGCACAACAGCCTCTGCTTGCTTCGAAGGGTCCTAAATTGGAACTCACGATGCGGAGCACCCGATTTTATACTAACAGTTGACGTGCGGAAAACTTTGAAGATGTGTATCACGACCATATCCCCAAAAATCTGGCAAAAATATATCCTGGCAAATGAACGCTTGAATGGATCACAAGATTTCTGGAAGCGAGACCAATACGAGTTTGTGCCAATGCGGATACAACCCGTACTACTTACATTCTCTATCGCGACGTTCCTCGGGGCTCTATTTTGGGTCCTCTACTTCTTAGTATTGCTATGCTAACAGTAGCCCAAAAACTGGAATCGAACACTGGCGCCCGCTATATCATATATGCTGATAACATAGCCGAGAAGAAGCACAAGGTTATGGTGGGAATATTCAGGATATTGCAAATGAGCTTCAAGCTGCTATGATTGCGCTCGAGGATAGCCTTCCAAGATTAGGGCTGACTTAGGCGCCAGACAAAACTCAAATTCTTTGCGTAAATGGCAGACGTAGTTCACTTCCACCTGAACAGACTCATCAGGTCCAAGCAATACATGGGCATAATAAAATTGTCGGGATTCCGACTGACACCTATAATACAGGATACTTTCGGACAACCGATCTCGAAAAGTAATGGCCAAAGCTACTGAAAACAATAAAGCGCATCTCTAATATATTTGGCGGAGCACGACAATCAGCCTGCGCCACCATAGTCCGATCAATCGCAGTTGGTAAAATCACCTACAGTGGCACCGTGGCAACGCTGACGAAAAAAGCCCCCAAAAAAACCTGGCAAGTCCTTCATCGACATGTCTTCCAAGCTATCACAGGACTGCCCAATTTTACTAGAAACTCCAGGATCTAACACCTATGTCCCCCATTGACGATATTATGATAAAGAAATGTCCAGACATCCCTAAACAATCGATTGCAATTAAGCCAACAGGGACACAATACCCTGCTTTGGGACATCCGACGTGTCCGCATGGAACTCCCGCACACTGCTAGTGAAGACACTGCCCTAGTCTCCCCTAACCTGTGCCACTCCAAGACCGCTGATCCACTCGCAATCACAACCTCTGCGGCCAGAGGGCAGCTGTCTCAGCGGCACAATTTGTATACTCCCAATGCCATCTTTACCGACGCCGCTCTCGATGAACATAGCTTGGCCTTAGCATGGTACAAACCTTCGCCCAGCGAGGCCAAGCGCTACACACGCAGAATGGACTACGCTACGCCTACACAAGCAGAACTTTTGGCCATCTGGACCGCCTTACAGGATAACATAGCACAGTCATTCTGTTTACACAGATTCATTTGAGGCATTAAGGGATATAGAAAATACAAATACACAAGATGTCGCAGCTATACGCATCCGTAAGATTCTCCTGCACAAACAGAAGAATGGCATTGACACTAGAGTCGCCTGGACACCGGGTCACGTGGGGTCCATGGGGGAGGTAAAGAGGTGATACACAGTCTTGCTACTTCAAATACAGTTCTACCTTATCATCTCTGACTTCTGCGTGCATCTCCCGAGTTCGATCGCCACCTCTACGCTAGTTTGTCACCAAGCTCTCATTTCGAAATGGCACGCCTTGGGCGCTTCCTCAAGTACATTAACCGAGAGGGACTTAAAGATGTCACCCTCCTCGTATCTTTCAGAACCTAGCCCTCACCTGATCCCAGAAAAGATTCTTAACAAAGTACTTGCAAACGCAGCCACTACCCCTCACATCATTCATAAATGGCAGACTCTTGCTGACCGGAAGAGGGGGCTGGACACCTCCATCCCCTGCATATGTGCCTTTTGCCACTCTTCATGCTTGGCCAACATGAAGCACCTAGTTCTACACTGTCCTGTCTTGCATCATTATCCAAGAACAACACAATTTTTGTACATCCCGATTTGGAAGAGGTACAAAAGGACATTATCGAGAACCCTCATCGGCTTCTCACATTAGTGCATTTGGGAATTAGCAGTGGCTTGGCGCGCTTGATTTAGTGTGTGCCTATCATCCTTCCCCCTCCTACACTCTCCCTTCAGTGACCTTAGGTCCTCCTTTTCCCTAATAAAATAATTTATCTATCTATCTATTTCACCGCACTGCACAGAAAGGATTAAGTGATGCGAACGAAGTATGCAATATTGAGATATTTAGTTCACCTGTCTCCCAAGTGTGTCGTCATGAAAGGCAGGGTTCTACCAGAGTGCAACACTCTTCTTCACTAGCCCAGCGCTTAGATGTAAGGTGAATATGTGAATTAGTTCGAAGAAAACTGACGCAAAATAAAAGAGTTTGCATGGGCTACAAACGCCGCTCTTGGTCTCCCATTATTGCACAGTGATGGTGCCGTATTACTGCCTGGTATTTCTGGTTGCTCAGATTGCTTTCGCAAAAGTGGTTCGACGGACGCTTGCATATACATCTTTAGCATGAAGACTTTGAATAGCTATCAGGTGGCTGATCATTGTTTGGAGCATGTAAACTTGTTCAATTAAGTAATATTGACGGCAACACTGGTACGTCAAAGGAATCCCGAAGTTGAGATGTTATACTGTATAAAAAACCCTATTGTTCTCTGAAAACTCTTTTAGGGTCGGAGCTCCTTAAGGTATGGGTCATTCCTTCATCTGTAGTAGTGCTTGTGCTAGTACTAGTAGTAGTAGTAGTAGTACTAGTAGTAGTAGTAGTAGTAGTAGTACCAGTAGTAGTACTAGTTGTTGTTGTTGTAGTACTAGTAGTAGCAGAAGCAGCAGTAGTAGTAGTAGTCGTCGTAGTAGTAGTAGTAGCAGTAGTAGTAGTATGGTATGCAACCACTTCTAATTAGTTTAGGCGATTTCTCACTAGAGGGCGTTGTGAGTATAAGTCCTTCGGTTCGGACTGTCACGGTGGATGTACGTGTTTTTTGAGCGCTCCCGATCGACTGCACAGATAAGTGTTTTTGCATGTTTTGAGCTTGTCTTTATAATTATAAGGCAGCAGTTGAAATCTTCGTAGCACTTATTTTACGGTACGGCTTATTCGGGGGCCAGTCACCAGGTATTTATTAGTTATTTTGTGTAGGTGTGTGTTTGAATTTTTCGTTGTTTTTTTGCCACCCCGTGGGGGAGGCGCGCGTACATTGAACACGCAAATTTTTGTAGTACAGCTTAGACTTTCTTTTTTTCTCGTAGGGCAGGGCTCGAGTTTAGTTATTATCGAGTATAGGGACAATTGGTGTTAGAAAGACATGGTTAAAAAGACTGTAAAGTGTTCAGGATGTGGAGTGGGTTTGAAAGTACACCCAAGTGTAGAAGCGGATGGAGAAGAGGCTGACGCGAAGTGTAGGCAATGTGAGGTCGAGGAAAAAATGGAGAAAATGATGGTTGCCCAGAGTGAACTGCTGATGAGAATTGCCGAGCTCGAGACTGCGTTGGCGACAGACCAAGAGAAAACGAGGGCAATGGGAGCAAGGCAGAAGTCCGCTGAGGAAGCAGAAGCCAAGGTGAACAGAGGAGCGGCCTACGGAGAGAACAGTAGAGAACCGGCAACCAGAACGGCGGAGAAGAAACAGCAAGCAAGTTAGGAAAAAACAGGTTCAGCCGGTTCAATTGTCCCAAGGCCCAGCTTCAGCGAAGTATTGGTGGGGCTGTGAGGGGACAAAGCAGCTGGCGTCACAGGTGCAAGTAGCCCCCAGGTGCAGGACGCTCCAGCTGAAAAGTCACAGCATGTGATAATCGCCGGGGACTCGAATATAAATCGATGCACAGAAGCCATCAAAGAGAGGGTAAACGGTGACAAGAGGGCTGCAGTAGGGGCGTTCCCAGGACGCAAGCTGGAAGCAGTCATGAAGCAAGCGAGCGCAAAACTCAAAACTACAGCTGATAGTCGAAACCTCGCGATAATTTCAGGCGGTTTAAACGAAGTCTTAAATGAAGATACAGCAGGACTAGCAACGACACTGGCGAAAGGCGTCGATGACATGCGCGCCACTTCTCCTCAGGTACAGGTAGTGATATGCACGATACCGGAGGTACCGGTGCGTGACAGCAACCTGCCAAGAGCGGTTGTCAACGCAAACCAAGAGATATGGCGGATGAGTCGAGAGAAAGGCTTTGAGGTGGTGGAAATAAACAGAGAGGTGCATAGGTGGGGTGGTTTTCAACAAGACAGAATTTGCTTTGAGGGGCGGCTAGGTAATGAGGTGGGCTGGCGACTTGCAGGACGTGCAGTAGCGTTTTTGGGGGGCAAGCGGGCCCTTCGGGGTGCAGGATAGCTAGTAACGAGGAAAACAACCAGGGAGACTCTTTGACAGGTGGTATGGACTCATACGATTCCAAAGTGGCACCAGTATCTAAGATAGGTAGAGTCCGGGACAGAAATAGGCATAGCCACGAGCGCCGAGCCAATGCAGACATAGTGTATATTAACATGCAGGGCGGAAGGAACAGGCTGAAGTGGGAAGAGATTGAAGAACAGCTAAGGGAAGAGAGGCCGACTGTATACGGTTTTGTAGAAACACATCTCAGGGACATCGAACAACCTCCGAACAATCCGGACTACGCTTGGGAATATTGTAATAGAACAGAAGGCAACAGAAAGGGGGGTGGTATTGTAGCATTCTTTCATAAAAGTACAGACTGGCAAAGGGTCAAGCAGGAGTGTAAGGAACATTTATGGCTAATAGGGAAAGTGGTAGGTCAAATGACACTCCTTGGTTTCGTGTACTTGTGGACGGGAGTAAAGGCAAGAAAAGAAAACCAGGCAATGGTAGAGTGTATATCAAAGGACATTCAGGAGTTAGGAAGAGAGTGCGAGATAATTATACTAGGAGATGTGAATGCGCACATGGAAGATATAGATGGGTATACCGTCCCGACAGGCAAAATGATTATGGATATGTGTGAAAGGCTTGATTTCATCATTTGCAACAGTACCGAGAAGTGTGAAGGGCAAATAACATGGCAGGTAGGAAGGCTGCAGTCGACGATAGATTATGCACTGATGTCACATAGGATGTATGATAAGCTCAGGGGAATGCACATAGATGAAGGTGGCTCCAGAAGTCTTGGTAGTGATCACAAACGTATCATGCTACGTTTTGGAAGAGCAGTGAAAGTGGGAAGGAGACAAGATGAGCAACTACAGGAAAATTTTTATCCAGAAAGGCAAATTGAAATAGCCACTAAGCAAATTGAGAAAGTAATCACGGAGGATAAAACAGTGTGGACATACACCAACCTAATTAGACTGTTTGAGCTAGAGCTTGTTAAGACGCGTGACAAGTCACCTTGGAAAGGAAAACACAAACCCAAAAGTTGGCGGGATGAGGAAGTTAAGAGAGCCATAGCAAAACGTCAGGAAGCCTCTAAGGAACACCGACATGCTAAGCACCGGGGTGTACCGACAGATGATATTGAAAGAAAATGGGAAACCTTTCTAAGCTGTAGAAGGAATGCATCCCTTCTGATCAATGAAAACATCAAAACAAAGGGAGCTCAGTGGCTGGCAGAAGTACATAAGAAAAATAGAAAGGCAGCTGCGAAATTTTGGAACCATCTAAACTCCCTAAAAAACGAGACGAGCCTAGAGCAGAGGTTTATACCTACCGCCCAAGGTGCTAGGTTAGAAGGGGACGAAGCTATTGAATATATAAGGACAAGGGTGACAGAAAAATTTCAACAGAGAAGTGCTTTATGCACCATAATAGACAAGGATGAATCAAGTGGTGCAGTGGCTCCATTTTCACAACGAGAGTGGGAAAGGGCTGAGAAAAGGGTTCCTAGACGTACATCAACAGGCCGATGGCATTCCAATTATGCTGATAAAGACATTAGGTCCGAAGTCTAAGCAGGCTTTGAGAGAGGCAGTGAGCAAACTAATAATCTATGGTGAAGTTCCCGATGGATGGAAACTTAGCAGGATGAACATGATATATAAATGAAAGGGGGACAAAGCTGACATAAACAACTAGCATCCAATAACAGTGACATCAGTGGTCTACAGGCTGGCGATGCAGGTTATAAAGGAAAGACTGTAGGCATGGATAGAGAATGAGGGGGTGCGGGGGGAACCGCAGACTGGGTTTCGGAAACACAGGAGGTTGGAAGACAATCTGTTTTCAGTGACGCAGTGCATCGAAATAGCAGAAAAGGAACTCAGGCCCCTGTGGCTAGCATTTTTGGATATCAAGGGAGCGTACGCTAGCGTGGTTCAAGAGGACTTGTAGACACACTGAGTGTAGAAGATGGAGTCACTAATCTTTTAAAGGAAATCTATAAAAGTAACAAGGTAGTTATAAAGTGAGAAAAACAGGTATCCAAGCCCACAGAGGTGAAACGGGGATTTAGGCAGGGGTGTCCACTGTCACCCTTGTTATTCATGATGTACCTACAAGGATTAGAGGCCAAATTAGAGGGAAGTGGACTGGACTTCAAACTTTCTTTCGTCAAACAAGGAAAACTCATTGAACAGGCAATACCAGCATTGATGTACGCAGATGATATAGTGCTAATGGCCGACAACAAGGAAGATTTGCAGAGATTGATGGACATCTGCGGTAATGAGAGAGATAGGTTAGATTTAAGGTTCAGTAAGAAAAAATCAGCAGTCTTGATTTTAATGACAATGAAGGTAGTGAACTTAAAATACAGGAGGTCACGCTAGAGATTACAGATAAATACAAATATCTGGGCGTATGAACAAGCAATGGGGCCGAGTACCTAAGGGAACACGAAATATACGTGACGACTAAAGGTAACAGGAATGCAGTGGTAATGAAAAACAGGACACTGTGGAATTACAATAGGTATGATGTTGTCAGAGGAATATGGAAAGGGGTCATGGTTCCTGGTGTGACGTTCGGCAATGCGTTCTTGTGCATGAGATCAGAAGTTCAAGCAAGATTAGAAATTAAGCAACTAGGAATAGGTAGGCTTGCCTTAGGAGCTCAAGGATTACACCAAATCAGGGAGTACAAGGTGATATGGGATGGACATCATTTGAGGGCAGGAAAGCTAGCAGCAAGATAAAATTTGAGAAGCGTTTCAAAGAAATGGTGGATTAGCGTTGGGATAGGAACGTATTCAGCTACTTGTACATGAAGAATGTCGATACAAAATGGAGGAAGCGAACCAGAAAATTGACTGGTAAATACTTTGAAAACAGCAGGGGGCCAAACCAAAAAGAATTATCGGTTAAGAAGAAGGTGAAGGAAGCTTGGACCGATATCTGAAGAATTGGCATGATTAAGAAGTCCGCACTAGAGGTCTATCAAACTTTTAAGCAGGAAATTGCCAAGGAAAGGATCTATGATAATACTCGGGGTAGTTCTCTGCTGTTTGAGGCCAGGACGGGAGTATTGCGAACCAAGACATATCGGGCCAAATATGAAGGGGTAGACACGGTATGCAGTGCGTGTGGAGAGGAAGAAGAAACTGCCGATCACTTGATAATGTTCAGTAAAGGGTTTCGCCCTATAGTTCAGGATGATGACGCGGAGTTTTTCAAAGCAGCTGGGTTTAGGGACAGGGAGGGCAAAATAGACTTTAAGCGGGTAGAATTAAGTAGAAGGAGGTTATATGATTGGTGGCTAAAGTCAAGGCACGAGTGAAAATAAACGCTTCACTGCAAAGTACGAATCCTCAACCTCACTTCATAAAAGAAAAAAAAACAATCTAGTTTTTGGTTCATTAAGTATTACGGCTTGGTGGCGCTAGCCATCTCCCGATCTAAAGGGTACAGGCATATCCATCCATCCATCCATCAATCCATTCATCCATTCATCCTTGGAAACAATATCACTAGATGGCGTTAGTGGAGTTACTTCGCCCTACTCGTCATCATCCACTTCGTGAATTTGCTGTGATTTATTTTCTGTAATCACCAAAGAAGCAGTTCAACATGTTAAAGGAAAAAATGTACCAAGATGAGCCAAATTTATATTCAAGCCCAAGAAATTTTCGCTTGCTTGCAATAATATTATCTGGCGTTTTGCGTCCCAAAACCATGATATGATTATGAGAGCAACCGTAGTCGAGGGCTCGGGAAATTTCGACCATCTGGGGTTCCTTAACCAGCACTGCCATGGCACAGTACACGGGCTTTGCCATTTCACCTCCATCGAAATGCGACCATCGCTGCTGAGATCAAACCCGCTACTTTCGAATTTGTAGCTGAGTCTCATAATCGCTTCTCTACCGCGGTGGATCGTGCAACTTGTGCTCAACACTCATGACACTGTTTCCACATGTCCGTGCAGTGAGACGTTTGTGAGACATACGCACGCGACACTTCGGCTAGTATGTAATCAAAACCTGTGGAATTGATGAAAGCCGGCGTATTCTGCTATGCACAGAGGATGCTCAATATTTTCGATTGAAGTTGAACCGAACGTAAGTCGAGACGCATATTTATTGTTCAATTGCTTCCGCATGCCACAAAAAGAATATTTAACCACAAGGTAAGTGAGAAATGTGGATTTCTTTAATCTTCTTCGCTCTTTTAAAAGACCCAGTACATCTTGAATACTTCAAGGAACTTCTTCATAAATAATAAAATAATAGTAATAATGAAAATAAAAATGATTCTTAGTGTTTTTCGTATCAAAACAACGATATGATTATGAGGGACGCCATAGTAAAGCGTACATCTAAATCAATGTAATCGAGTCTAGCGCACTCTTATCGGTCTGAACATGGTCGATCTTGTGACCTTCGCAGCAGCAGTCGAGCAGCATAGCCACTAGACCATCGTGACTGGTTCAGCCACTCCCCAATCTTGGTATCAGAGAAAAATATGGTGACAGCGTAACTAGCTAGCAGCAGACTCATTGTGACGCTACCAAAATATTCCGTCTGATATGTAAACCACTACAATTTCAAAGCGCGTGATGTCAATAAAGAAGAAATGCTTTTACCCTACCACAGTCATAGGACAGTATGTAGCAAAAACCAAGCCTACCGCGAGAAAAGAAAACGCGGCAACCCTGAGTTCTCTTTTCCTGCAACATGAGCAAGCTTCCTCTTCCTGCAACCATAGATGTCGCTCATATGGTCTGAGAATTGTCCGCGTTACGAAGTTGCAAGAAAAGTACCGAAAACGATGGGATGCAGCATTACGAAGTCCTACAACATTAGAGGGGCCATTATGGGCAGTTCAACGGGCCCACGAAGTGGCTGGAAGGCTAGGTGTTTCGGTCCCAACGTGAGAGTGGCCCGCTTTGTAAGACACTAGCGCGACCTATTCGACATTAATAAAGTTTTTTCACCCATCCATCCATGTGGTAAATGATCTATAGAAACTTCTTCAACTATATAATACTTTTAGATGTGAAACAAGTCGTTGACTTCTCTGTGTAACGCTGTGCGTCCATGTCTCCGTGCCAACGCGCCGCACCACGCTTCTCTCACCACAGGTGCGGGGGCGGTGCCAAGTAGGTCACACATAACTTCACAGTGTGCGGTGACGTCACTCTCTCCCTCACCTGCCATGCACTCACCGTGTGTCACGTCTTGCTCGCTTCAGCCTCTCCAGCGCTCGCAACGTTCGAGCACACACCGAGTGAACACTCTTTCGACCCATTTATCTGCGATGGAGAGGACGCCAGAAAGCGAAGCTCCTTCACCCGCCGAAACATGAGTCGAAGCGATTTCGACTAACTCAGCCGTCGCAGGCATTGCGAGGGTAAGCAGAGCCGATCGCATTCGCGAATGGTGACGTCGCGCCTGGAACACTGGCGAGGCGCGAGCCAAGGAAGCCGAACGCAAGCGCCGGCAGCGGAAGACCAACGACACTGACGAGGCGCGAATCAAAAACGCCGATCGCAACTGTGCACAACGCTTCTGCTTCGCATCTCATCAGGGTTCTCTTCGGTATATAGTCATTAATTGTTTTCCGCTTCCATATTCAGCATTCGAATAGAATAGCCTGGTTGCGGTTGTCTTAAAGGGAGAGCTTAATACATATCTGATGAGCAGTCTCTAATGCAAGTGCGATGGCTCAAAGTTTTTGGTGTGGAAAATATAGATTGGAGTGCGCCCACGAAGGACAAATACGAACGTAGTTCTCGCGAAGTAGTGGCGGCTAAGACCTTGGGGTGTGCTGCGGCCCTCTTAAGCCGACGGCCTAATCTTACTTGCGGGCTTCGATCAATCTTGCAGCCTGCTTTACTTTCGACTCCAAAGACGATCTCTCTTCATCAGTCTCCACGATAAATTGCATCCAAACTCTGGAATCCTTCGGATAATTTATTTACCGCTGCTCTGAATATGCATCAAGGAACCTCCAGGAGCACCGAGAGTGAGCTTTTTTACGCAATAGGATGACTAGTTAAAAGCAAGGAACATTTTGAAATGAATAATTCGGTTTAATCAGGCCCCGCTGTGTACTGAGCCAGGCCGTCGCGACGAGGATCATCAGCCTGACGTCGCTCCTCATCTTGGGCTTAATGGAATGGCACCGCTAATGAGCGAAGTGTTTTCTATGCCCGTGTCACTCTTACTGGCGAACCGCGCAGCAAAAGTCTGGGCGGAACCTGCTCGCTTCACTTACATCTTTCACGCACACACACCTTCAGAGAGTTCCCAGGGTAACCTATTTCTTTCTGCTATATATTCAAGCAGTCTCGCGTATATATCTTTACACGGGGCGGCGCCAGAAACTTTGCGTAGCGAGCATCTGCTGACATGCACGTAAGGAAATGAGCAGCATAGTCGAGCATTATTTTCTTGTTCACAGCGTGTAAAACTGTCGTAGACAAGATTAAAAGGGATTCATGGCTTCGTTGCCTATTTGAAGCGGCAAACCCGTGCAGGCATAATTTAGAGTACTCCAGTACTGATAGCAGATTGGTGTCATGTACGCGGTTCTGCAGAAATGTTAAGACAAAATCTTGCACGACGTTCGAACTTCGCCTTCACGTGACAGCGTAATCGAGCACATCGCCTCCTCAACTGGTAGCCTCGCTTCGGCTTTCGCTGCAAGCCTCCACCGTGTCAGAAGACAAAATTTCTCTCACCCGCAGGTCGCGGGATCGAATCCCGGCTGTGGCGGCTGCATTTCCAATGGAGGCGGAAATGCTGTAGGCTCGTGTGCTCAGATTTGGGCGCACGTTAAGGAACCCCAGGTGGTCAAAATTTCCGGAACCCACCACTACGGTGTCTCTCATAATCATATGGTGGGTTTGGGACGTTAAACCCCACATATCAATCAAAGATACGAAATTTCTACGCGTAACAGTGGCTCTTTCAAGCTATCTAGGAATGTCTACTGCAAGTAAAGTTTCACAGTGCTTACTACGCCACAATTCTTCCCTTTGCGAATCAGTGAAGAGCCCAATGCGGTTCCGCAAGGCAACATGCAAACCTACGCCACTGCTCGATTTCATTTGTAAGTACTTTTACGGCTGATCATGATTAACCGCGTCTGAACGCTTTTTATTGAGTCGGTCTTTGAAAGAACCACTCGTTGCACAAGTCGCATATTTTGACGATCGGCACTATTCCACGCTTCTGCCACCCAAACAGTACACCTACTTTAACGAGGCTCCTTCCATTGCTTATTAAATGTGAAGCATTTTTTGTCGAACTTCGGTGACTTTGAGCATATCTATCTATCTATCTATCTATCTATCTATCTATCTATCTATCTATCTATCTATCTATCTATCTATCTATCTATCTATCTGCTTACGTTTGGGTGCCCTCGTGGTCACCCTCTTAACTTGGCGTGAACCAAAATTAGCATAGGAGGGTAAGATGGTTTGACGAATATGACGCACTTGTCAAGACATGAATAATGTCCCAATCCCATTGCGTACGTAGTCCAACACTTCGCGCCAGACAGTGGCACATACTCACGAGCGGGTGTGTTCCACTGGTAAGTGGTTACGTGCCACAGGTGATTGACACTTAGTATCTACCCAGGAACGACGAGAACACACGTGGACAATTTTAACGCGCAAGCGTTAAGAAATGCCCGATATCGGTAACGTCTACTCGACGAATGCAAAGAATAAATGTCAGGGTCCCAGCTGGAATCGAACCCAAGCATTCGGCGTTCAATGAAGCATTTTACCAGAGAGCTACGCCAGGTCTCGGAACTACTTTTCAAATATACGCAAATCTTCGTGAAACGCTAATAGTGGTTTCAGTGCTGCCTGCCCAATTTTATAAACAACACGTACTCCATTGATACAGCCGTCACGTCCAATTAACGTCAGTTGTCGTTAGTTGATATGCGCTGAAGTTGATTAATGTAGCAATGTCCAGGCCAGCATCTTCGCGAGCATCAGCGCTTCATATGAGCTTCTGGTGTTGCTAATACGCATGTTCCAGTTGGCACCGTTGCACAAGTGCGAAAAACTGGTTATATAAACATCTGCAACCCTTGAACATATGTCTGTGCACGCAATGTTAGTACATATATTTATCTTAATTTCTCGACGTGTCACTCAATACAAGATTCCAAAATGGTCACCTTCCCTCCGCATGCTTCGCAACGTCGGTTCCTACGTACGTGGTATCAGCCAAATTTTGTATTCGTATACTTTTTTTATTCGAATCAGTTTCAAGCCCCGGCGTGGCTCAGTGGTAGAACACCTGTTTGTCATGCAGAAGGCCTGAGCTCAATTCTAACTAGAACCAAATATTTATTCACTTATTTATTTAATTGAATGTTTATCGATTCTTCGTCCACAGAAAACGGTGATTTTCCCTTCACAACCAGTGACACCGGTGAAACTTCTGTTAAGTGAGCTCATATCCCGTTAAAATTGCTAATAATAATAATAATAATAATACTTATTATTATTATTATTATTATTATTATTATTATTATTATTATTATTATTATTATTATTATTATTATTATTAGATCACACGGTTGGTTAACATATTGGTAATAAATATATGTACCCAGTATAGCGACCAAATGTGAATATTGTTGATATGCAGAATAGATCCTGAATTTCTGAACTTAATGAATTGAAACATGACAATGCCTCTGAATTCATCACGTCACGCGAACCGAGTCGCATAACATCATTGACTTTTGTCGCATAAATCAAGCATTAATTACGTACGGCAAGCGTTAAAATTCCCAGAAGCTATAATTTGAAATAGATTTAACAATAATACAAAGGCAGCGGCGTCTTTTCCTCATGTCTCACATCTTTAAAAAATTTACTCTATAAATTAACTCTCAGTAAAATAGGTCTCCCGAGAATTCGCCCACGATCAATGTATAAATAGGACCTTTTGATTTCGTTCTACGTTCATCAAATTGTGAGAACATTCATAAGTGAACAAACCACACCCTTAGACCCCCGTCGGTGGCTTATATCATCTTCTATTACGCGTTATTCGTGTGTGCATAGTCGACAATACCAGAGGTATTACTTAGAAAAAAACTTTAGTTCGAACTACTTCTAATAACGTAAAAGAAAGTTCATATAGCTTCCATGTGATTGTCTATATTTAGTCGTTACGGCTTCTTGTTATATTAGGCGCATATAATGTTATTTTTTCGTTCAAAAACCTTTTTCATTGCTCACATGTATTCTAATTATATTTCAGCTTTATTATTCTTCTCTCTTTCTTTTGTGCAGGCACCATCATCTGCTGGTCTTTTTGAGCAGTAGTTATTACGTCAATGCCAAACATTGTTTTGCCAACTTATTCCTGGAAATATCCTGCATTCATCATCACGAACGCCATATTATTCACTGTTACGCCTAACGTCATTACTCACGTGCCTTTAACTGGAGTTTCTAAGCCAATTGACATCATCTACTTCCTCTGTAAATGACGTTGCTGGGACATAGCAGGAGTTTCGCGTGCTCAGCTCCCTAAACATTCTCCCCGGTCGATTTTCATTAGGGTTCATTTATCTCCTGCACTAACTTCGCTAACCAGTCAGTCCACTAGTGAGCTCACCCGATGGTAGGTGTACAAAGAAGGCGTTAACGGGGGGAGGGGGGGAGGGCTGTAGGTTCAGCTTGAAACGAGAGTCCGATGAATGGCGGCGCATGGAATGCGTGCGAGTCCTGAACGTTCTGCAATCCTTGAGGTAATGTTAGCGGAATAAACTTCGCAGAGGTGGCACACGTGCCCTCTTTACCACGTGCCAAACAATGAGGCAACACCCCTTTCGAGGTCAGCACCTTGAACGCATGAAGGACATACCAGAGCCCGGTGATCGTACACTTTTTGTACTGGTGAATACCTCTTCCGTGCATCAGTACGGAAAGGAAAAGGAATGCTCGTAATCGTTAGCGTTATGAGTGTGAGCTCGGTCGAGTCAATATTTTCTTTCACTAATCAGGAGGAAAGCAGGGACGCTTACGTTCCTTCACACGCTCAATATCGGTGAGTTCGCAGCTTCGATACCAACTTCTTGTTATCTACTGTTGCCTTGGGAACGGGTGCGATGCGAGTAATCAGTCCCTACCTCGTTTATGCGTCCCTCGTGGCTCGTAGGCGTGGTTAAGTCATGTTTTTCAGGGTACATAGACTCGATGCATGACTAATCTATTGTTTAATTTTGCCCTCTGTCATTAGTGGCTAACCTCTCTGCGCTTCCTCCTCCTCCTCCCACTACGTCGATGTGACACCCAACTTTATTTAAACAGAGAAAGTGCCACCACAGCAAAGAAAACAAAACGCGTGGGCAGCTCCACTTGGCGACCACTGTCGAAACAGAGGAGCTTTTGTGCTCCTTCTTCACACTTGCGGTCGCCCATATTAACGCGCCTCTCATGACTTAAGCCTTTACATTAAGCCTTGCCCTCGCCCACACTGGCTCGGCGTAGCCTTTCCTCTCTCACCGAGTCTTACGCTCTTAAAGAACCCCAGGTAATCGAAATTTGCAGAGCCCTCCACTACGGCGTCTCTCATAATCATATGGTGGTTTTGGGACGTTAAACCCCACATGTCGATTGATTGATCGATTGATCGAGTCTTACGCTCGCCACGCCGCGAAACCCCGTGACCAGCGCTACGCCAATGGACGGGGAAGCCTCGACGAAGCACAGCTTTGCTGCTAAAATTGACGTCCCTTACTTGCGCATCGAAATCAGCCATACTGGCGCTTTTAAGCTGAACCCTCTTTGTAAGCCTCCAGGTTTCTGCTCCGTAGGTGAGTACCGCCAAGATGCAGCTGTTATATAGTTTCAACTTGAGGGATGGCGGTAATCTACCAGTCGCGATTTCAGAATGCTTGCTGAGCGTGCTGCGACCTATATATGTATATGTAGCAGTGTTCTTCATGAATGTTTTGCTGACAGATTGCCTCTAAAGACAGCGAACGTTGGTAAACTGAAATTCAACAAGAACGATGTGTGCCAGAAAGCACACGCGCGTATGCAGAGGCAGTGAAAACGAGACGTTTCAAGAGATGGTGCTAAGAGGACTGATTAGACGAAAGACTCCAAGCGCATAATAAAGAACAGTACTACTCAGAGACCTCGAATGCAACTTCCTTGCAAAACAGCCATCCGATTTACTTAACGATAAACCGCCGTTCAATCAACCTTACGATGAAAACAAAGGATGAACAGCATGAGTGCCATGCCTTAAAAAAAATGGCAGCATATCTACGGAGTGAATGATGGAGAGTGGGGCGAAGCATCCGTCCGTCCATTCGTTCTTGCTTCCGTCCGTCCATGCGTGCGTCTGTGTGGCCGACCGTGCGTCCATCCACCCGTCCGTGCGTGCGTCTGTTCGCACGTCCGCACGTCCCTCTGTGCGTCCGTCCCTGCGTTCGTCCATGCATCCGCTCCTGCGTCCGTCCATGCGTCCGTCCATGCATCCATCCGTTCGTGCAGCCATCCGTGCGTCCGTCCATGCATCTGTCTGTGTGTCCGTTCGTCCACCTATTCAACACTCCAAGTACCACCATCTCGCATCTTTTCATCATATATTCTACAAGTAAAGGCACCGCCATCCAGCGGACATTCTAAGGACTAAACGAGAGGAGGCACATGCACACTTTCTTACGGCTTGCGCTTCGTGTCTACTTCCCACGTTTAACCACCTCGAGTTCATGGTATATACTAGTTCACTGTAACCATGGCACTGCGGCCCAACACCCGCCAAACCTTTCTAAAACCAAGGAGGTTACGCCCAGCGAGTATAACGTAGCAACCGTTTCTTGTCAGATAGTGCTCGATGTACATGCCACTGACTGCTAAGGGGGAATGAAAGACAGAAGAATTCAGATTTTAGTTAACGCGCACGCTGCGAACTTCTGTTTTTCAACAACGCACAGAAGAAATCTCCCACTGGCACAACTTTGGAGGTCAAAATGTAAGACTGGTTACACACTACTACTACGCTACGAGGGACGAACGGGTGCCGCTATAAAGAGCTTCACCCGTAAAACGACGTTCGCTTGTGATGGCAGCAATGCCGGGTACGTCGATATGACGCTAATGATCGCTTGCGGATACTACAGCTAATTTAGCGTTGTAGTTCTCACGCGCCTTGCGATCGACCGAGCACAAACGACTTTGTTCTATTAATTCTTTTGGTGAAAACAGCGTTCACGTAATTTGAAGCATGCTGCACGTCAATTACTCAATGAAAGCGTCTTACCTTCCTAGCGTTTTAACGTTTACCTTCCAAGCGTCAGATTCAAAGTTCCAAAAGCCTCATTGCTGAATATGTTTTGTATTTCATCGAGGTCATCAGCCATACTTCCAGCCAACTCATATTTTATTAAAGGGGGCAACATTGCATCCCTGAGACGAGGTGCTACCGCCAAAGGGGATCTGGCTGAGGACACAGCGCTACGTGATAAGGCGAAAGAAGTCAAGGAAAAGGAAAAAGCATCACCGGAAGTGAAAAATAACGTGAAATTCGACCTACTCCGATTGTTCAGCAATGGCGCGTAGAAATTGCGCAAAGCAAGCAAAGCGTAGATGCTGGTGCGAAAAAAAAATGGGGCACCGAAACACGACTGCAGAGTCGTGACCATGTAAGCAATCACCGTCGCCCCATCGTCCTATATATGTCTCTCATGAGATTTCTTCCTCGGTGCTTTTAATCTCGGCCGTTGTCCCCTCTTTCATTGCACCCAATGTATCGCTCGTCTATTGCAGTGCATTCTTGGCCAAGACAGCACCACCCGAGGCGCTTTTTCTCCCAGCAAAAAAAATGTAGTCGTTAGCTCTCATGTTAGAAAAAAAAATGAACGAGAACTATAAACGCAACGCGCCTCTCAAGACGGTTCTTCTCAAAGTTTGAGGGGAGACATCTTGTAC
The DNA here is from genome assembly GCF_043290135.1 of Rhipicephalus microplus. Classification (NCBI taxonomy): domain Eukaryota; kingdom Metazoa; phylum Arthropoda; class Arachnida; order Ixodida; family Ixodidae; genus Rhipicephalus; species Rhipicephalus microplus. The sequence continues at coordinate 197,568,613 of NC_134701.1, forward strand.
GATTCCCCCTCACAGCGAGTGTCGTCTTTCCTTTTCATGTTTGACATTTTTGCTAAAGACACATCTCAGATTCTTTACGGTTTTTTCTAATCTACTTGCAATTCCTTCAGCAAAGATCTCGAATTTCCTCCTCCGCGCATCATGGTCCATGTAATTGTTCCATGTCGTTAGGCTGGACTCGAAACAGCGTGACATGAGACGTTGTCATTGCCGATGTATGCTCCTTACTAGACCTTTCTTTTCTCTGTAGAGCAGCACCGTTATCTTTTTATTGCCCGTTTACCTTGTAGCAAACAGAAGACGATAGAATGTCCTGAGATCATAAAGACGCAATACGTCTGCGTGTGAGCTGCGAATTTGTACAACAGTGACTCGATCTGCTCCAATCAAAACGATCTAATCTAAGAATCACAAATACATATATCCTGCCAAAATACCTTGTGAACAGCAGACGTGTATAGAAATACCTGTGTTGTATTTACACGTTGACACCGCATCCATGCTTTTTTACTGTTTTCTTCCACCTAGTTAAATGCATTTGCAAAGTAATAGGCACCACAATTTTCTTTGAAGCATGTAGCGCGTTTCTGCGAAACTTCAAAATTTCCACGTGCTACACAAGGAATTAAGCAAGTTTAAGATGCAACACCGCCGGCTTCCAACGGACCTTCAAAGCGTGTGTTACCTTATTTTGATCCCCGTGCATTACGTTCGTTTGTAATGATTTCTTGTAACACGTTTGGGTTGAAGAGCCTAGTGATTCTCAACCATTTGCTCGAGCTGGGTAATACTGGGTAACTACAGTCTAGCAACGCTCAACTGCTGGCTAATGGTTGCTGGTGGTGAGTTACTATGGCTATACAGAATAAGGTTGGTTAGTGAGGCGTGATGCTCGCCATCTGTTTTTTTTTTTTACAGCGAAAGCTATTATGAGATCACAACTCAAGTCACGCGCCGTTGTCCGTAACCACATCACGTGAAATCAGAAAAAAAAACCTAGCATTTAAGACACAGTGGGGCTTGAAACACGGGTCTCCTGGGTGCCAGCCCAGTATTCTACCACTGAGCCACACCAGTGCTTGTGACTTGTTGGCAAATTTGCCTTAGGCAGGCTTGATATCGGGAAAGCAATCGTGTTAATAAAACCTATAAAGTGTTTTAAAACACCGAATGAACAACCAGTTGTCACACAATGCGAATGGTGTAACGGGTGGGCCGTCCAATGCTCCATTCCATTACAAAAGCTTGCTGTTGTTTTCCTATTAGCTGTGCCGCATACCCACTTCAGCCATAATTCTTCATCGTCGTCAGCCACTGCATGAACAATTGGCACAAAATTATTTGCAAGTGTTCAGCGGATACCACGTTTCTCAGAAGAATTACGAAAAATGGCATAGCGAATGCCGGCCTATTACACCCCCCCCCCAAAAAAAATATATTAGTAATGCCTTATAGTGGGCATCAAGCAAATGTGCTTGCAGCAGTTACCTAATAAGTGTTTATAAAATGCTCTGAAAGGCCGCTCTTCTAGCTTTCGCTGTGACTGTGCTGCACCTTCCGCGTAGGCCTGGTGTTTTTTGGCTCACCGATTGAAATCGGTTCGCGAACTTCACAATGGTCGATTCTTTCATTGAAACCAAAACCAAACCCCAACAGTAAACAAAGCCACAGGTGCATTCAAAGCCGTCAGCCCGTAGATTAGGCAAACTTTTGTGCTACTCATCATACCCCATGGTGACTGAACGATCGCAGCACCAGAGTCCCCTCTAATGAATACTAGGAAACTGTGTGGCCGAGACTGCTCGCGGCTATCCAATACGTCGTCTCCCAATCCTTTTGAGACGTTAAATATAACTGAGCTAACTGATCAACCATTATTCTACGGTATCATCTTTGAAGCAAAGCTTCGCAACCTTCTTCACGACGAAGCACCAGTCCGAACGTTTCAACAGTGCTCTCTGCAGTGGGAGGAAACGCTGGGCTCTAATGAAAAAGTAACTGGAGCTGTGCGGGCAGCACGTCAACTACAGAGCTCGTTAAGCTTCTTCTGCTTCGTGACTTCCATTAGGGGGCCACTGCTTTCCTCACCACTCTTAAATGCACAAGTAAAGGGGAGTTGACCTTGATATTGTGCCCCAATGGATGTCTTGACCACAACATTTATTGCCGCGGCGTTATGACACTGGTCATACAAGATGAATACCATGATGATAATAGTGCAGTGAGCTAGCTGGTTGATGTTTCACTAAGCGATGTGCTGCCTTCCGAAAAAGTTGGGGTTTTTCGGTATTATGTGGCACCGCCATGATGGTCTAGTGGCTGAGCTGCTCGGCTGCTGACCCGCAGATAACGGGATCAAATCCTGACTGTGGCGGCTGCATTCTCGATGCAGGCGAAAATGCTGTAGGTGCATGTGCTCAAATTTTAGTGCACGTTAAAAAACCCCAGGTGGTCGAAATTTTCGGAGCCCTCCACAACAGCGTCTCTCATAATGGTATGGTGCTTTTGTGACATTAAACCCCACATATCAATTAAATCATCGGTATTATGTGCGATGCAAAAAAAAAAAATATCCTTAATCCACTCTTGCACTACTAGACACAGTCCATCATGGTGGAAAATCTCGTGCAAAAGAAAATCTTGTTAAGCAATACCTGGCCGTCTATTACTGACGTCACTTAGAAAGTGCTAATCTCCTCAAACGGTGTCAATGAACATTACGTGGATTTCGCTTTTCATTGGGCCTTTAGCATGTAATCAACTAGCTCGGCTAAGTAAAACCACACGAAGTACACTCAAAACTGCTTGTATTGTTTGGCGCTTCGCACTCTTTTGCATATTTATGCACTTTTTTGCATATTTCTGCTCAAGGGCGAAAATTGCAGGAAGCTCTACAAAGAACCTTAGAACAAGCTTTTCTATGTTCGGCAGTGTATCCCGGCTGCGGCGTCTGCATTTCCGATGGAGGTGGAAATGTTAAAGGCCCGTGTGCTCAGATTTGGGTGCACGTTAAAGAACCCCAGGTGGTCTAAATTTCCGGAGCCCTCCACTACGGCGTCTCTCATAATCATATGGGGGTTTTGGGACGTTAAACCCCACATATCAATCAAATCAATAACTTATGTTCGGTAGTGTCAATCCTCCCTTTTGAAGTGCCTTTTTATTCATAAAAAAACATTAAATGATTATTTAGGTCATGTTTCGAAGACAAATATAAACAGTTCGCGGTTAACCACACGCTTTAGATGGAGATACGGGGACTATGTGCATTGTAGTAAACGCAATTCACCTACTGACGCCTCCGGTTAAAAAAAAACTCATCGTGAATATAATGTGAAAGTTAGATAATTATAATTATTAACATCATCAACAACACTGAACTAGGAAAACCGGTATGGATAGTTGCTCTCTGTTGAAATTTGTGCCTGCAATATGCGAATGCACTGGTGTTACTAAGCATAACAGTCAACACGAATAAATCAGTGAATTCACAAGACTTTTTCTTGAACTGCTCCTAGAGTGTAGCCTGCCGGCTTCACCAATAATAAAGGGGGCTTCAGAAGTCATTAAATGTTTTTCCCAAGAACGACACTAGCTAAAGCTTCTCTCTATCCCCTTTCTCTCTCTTTTTTTTCTCTCTCTCGTTCTCTCTCTCTCTATATATATATATATATATATGTGTGTGTGTGTGTATGCGTGTGTGTGTGTGTGAGTGTGTGTGCATGTGCTTGTGCGTGTGCGTGTACGCGCGCGCGCGCGCGTGTGTGGGTGTGTGTGCGTGTGTGTGTGTGTGTGTGTGTGTGTGTGTATGTGTGTGTGTGTGTGTGTGTGTGTGTGTGTGTGTGTGTGTGTGTGTGTGTGTGTGTGTGTGTGTGTGTGTGTGTGTGTGTGTGTGTGTGTGTGTGTGTGTGTATATAAACACAATAAACTCTTTGTTAGGGCACCTCAGTGAACGTATAAAAAGTGTCAATTTCTCCGATTAGCAATGAAGCAGTTACTTGGGCAAATAGAAGAAGGGAAGGCGTAGCTGCAGAGAAGTGGCCTCACTTGCCGAGTTCTATTATAAAGAAAAGTAATGTTTGCACAAATGAAGAGGGTTAACACAAAATGTCATACAGACAAGAAAGGTGCCTTTTCATGGTAAATTTGAAACATCGAGCTCCGTTTTCTTTGTGCCCCTACCTGTACTGTCTCGGCGCAGCGTGCGTCATCTTCATAAATGAGTTGAGACAATCTCAAACCAGAGCGTATTTTCACAATGACCATTCTGTTTTTGCAACAGATACTAAACACAAAGTTAGTGTGAAAAACATATAACACAGTGCATTTCCTCGGCGAAATAAAGCAAGCAATATATCGCTGTGATTTCAGCCTTGTGTTGGTGTGATGAAGAGGTCCAAGACATTAACTATCTAAATTTGGTCACTGGCTATATTGTAAAAAAATTGGTTATTAGAAATGGCGCAGGTAATAATAAATATTTGATTTCAAGATAAGCTGCACTACGTGTTCCTTTGTTTTATCCAATAGTTCAACTAATATGGGTCAGATGACTTTCTAAAGGAATCGCGGGAAGATATTACAAGTGAGGCTAGGGATAGCATCTCACAAAATTGTTAAAACGTAGTTACATTTTTTTTCTTTGGATCACGAAATTATAATAAGATGGTGACTGACACAACAGTAAAAGCACTCTTTATGTGTCGAGAAAACATGAAGTGCATGTTTTAAACGTGTTTTTTTTTTCAATTCCATGAGATGACTACAGAAAGGTTCTTGGAAACACAATTTCTGCTCGCTCCGCTTTATGTTATCCCCGAAGAAAGCACTTCGTTTTTTTGCACGCCTTTTTCCTGATTATCTACTAGAAAAATGTGAGATATGCGCCAGATATCTCACAGAATTCTTAACCTGTGTACCAATCGTCTTACATAATCAGAGATTAATAAAAATACTAGTTACTCACTGTCTCCTTTACAGAGCTTTCAGTTGCCACGCAGTTTCCAAGTTATTTTGTGCCCACATTAAAGGAATGACACAGGAGCAATACGTTCCTTCCCAAAGTAAACTTGATGTTCTGACGGACGGTCTATAAATAATAGCATGACGGTTACAGCGACGCCAACTTACATGAGTAAAATGCAAAAATTATGTTCGCGCTTAAATAAAGCATAAAATAAACGCCTTGGCCTGCACCACCAAGATATAACAAACCTAAATCACTTAAAATATAATGACTAGCGCTGGCGCTAAAGGGTTCATTTAGTGAGAAAAGAGGGATACGAAATAGGGGTAAAGTTAAAATAATAGTAATGACTAATATGCCATCAGCGCGAGACAAGACGTTCGTGTGGTGTGGTTGTTTATATAGAGCTGTGCACGGGCTGATTTTAAGAGCCCGAACCCGCTGACTGCGTTGAAGGGGCTACCTAGCTCGACGCTAGAGGGCTGCAAGCCCTGACGTGCAAAAATATATGCTCGGGCGTGATCCGGCCAGGCTTGGCATTCGGAAGGCTCGCTGAGGTGGCAAGATGTCGTATTCCGATAAGGTGGCATATTATTAAACATATCAAAGTGAAACATAAGCAAGCGACAAATGACAATCACTACATGTAACGATTACAAGTTGTCGCGGAAAAGTAAGATGTCCAATGGTGTCCAATGATTCAGGCTTCAGTAAAGTACTGCGATCCTGCGTCACATATGCCACCTTACTGAAGGTTCGTTTGCTGCTCGCACCTGTAGCCAGTATTGCCAATTTTGTTTTCGGAAGCATAGCAAGATTTGAATATTTAGACTGTTTGTTCTTCAAGAAGTATAGTACTTCAAATGTTGGTGAGGAGATTATCATATCACAATTTCTCATCTTGTGTGACTCACCCTCTTCCCTTGCGATTAAAGTGGCTAAAAAGAGAAAACAGAGAAAAAGGGGGGGGGGGAGCACCCCAGTCGCGATAAAGACACTAAGCGGTGGAAGGGTTCAGGCCCGGTGTCTATTTTTCGGGCTTTATCTGAGCTTCGCGTCTGGCCTGGTCCACCCGACTAAAAACATTGTAACCCGAGCCCAGCCCGGGCCCGAGGTGAGTAGACGTCGGCTCTCCCGAGCCCAGCCCACGGGCTGGGCCGGGCCGGGCTCGGGCTTTTGGGCTACACGAAACCTGTGCACACCTCAGGTTGCTCATTCTTCGTCTCTCAATCCACGGCGGCACACAAGTACGGGCCGCAGCCGCAAGAGGAGGAAAGAAAAAGATGAGAAATAAATTGTACTAGGAATATCATATAACGCATATGCAAAAGCACAGTGTCAGAGATAACACGCAAAGTAAGGTTCACGGTACAGAGTATGTTACGCGCGGATGCGGAGGCGCTAAAGTCCAAACACAACTGGGGCTTTCATGTTTCCGCGCTCACCGCACACACGTGATACTATAGGCGTGCAAACACTCACAAAAAAAACAAGACACCACAAACGTCAAGTGTTAACAGTTGGTAGTCAACGTTCGTGTCATTCTGACTTGTCTATAATGTTCGTCGTTGCACACCTATTGTCGTTTATTGAGAATTCTGCCAACTAGTACAACTTTCTGTTACTCTATACCTTACCTTATGCGAAAGGGACTACAGCGTTAAGAATACTGTTGCGACAGCAACAATATTCACTATGACCCTGCAGGTCATAGTGAATTCAGCAAACGTTGTAGCATGACACATTGCAATGCGAGGAAGCATTTGCAATGCGAGGAAGCATTTGATTGAAGCACTACATTCAAATGCGAGGAAGCATTTGAATGTAGTGCGTGCTGCTTTCAGCTTTCGAATCGAAAAGTACTCAGTAAGGCTTCACACGAAGTTCTCACACAAGAGGCCACGCGATTGCTTTGCATATTCTAATCACGCGCGTACTCAGACAATGCGCTTCATTAAAACAAGGCATGCTTTTCCGCCTGCGAGCACCGAAGGTAAGCAGGAACTATAGCATGATATTTTTGTCAATAGTCACGCTCTGGCATGTACATGTATTGTATTTTCATCTAGACGGCTACTACTCGAGGAAGATATGTAGTACGTCTGGAAATGCATGCATTTGCAGAAAATCAACGCTCTCTACAAATGGTCTGTGCTCTACGTACTAGAAGCTACAGCTTTGTAATGCAGATTTGTAATCCTATATTCTATGTATTGCACTAAATGCAAGAAGTAAACAAGGGTAACTGCTCACTGAGTAGCTTCGTTGCATCCTACCTTTGGTACCTTCTACCTAGGCGCATTGAAAAAAAACCCAAGGTTCAATATAGTGCAATGAACTGATTCAACTACCTGTTTAGGCATCCTGGCTCCATGAAGCATCAGTCGCAAAGGTGATCGTCGACAAACATAGTTGAGGTGCACATTCAACCAATTATAAAGATCTGTGACGTCACAGCGTCTGTGGATTTGTGTTTTGGTTTTTGTTAAGCGTCATCATCGATGAGATCGTCTGTAGGATGTGCACTGTAGCACACATTAAGCAGTCCACCACACGTCACTACTAAATCTATTACCAACAAATCTACAGGGAGAATAAGCCTGTTTATTACTGCTTTACGCACAAGGCCCAAATAACTGCAAATCTTATGACTACCAATTAGCTCGGAACATATGCTGTCTGCCAGCTAATCCTTGTTCCCGTATTTACACGTTCACTACAAAATGGCATAGTCGATGATAAAACATCAGCACATCAATCACAGTGACACATGTCCATAATGGATTACACTCGTATAGCTGTATATATTCTACGTAAAATGTTTTTTTTTTAGTTCGCGGTCAGTTTAAAGTTCTGGTCAACGCTTCGTCGATGGTTCGGTGGTGATTGCTGTGAGGCAAAGAAATATTGCCAGGGATACTGAATACCAAAGCATACTTGTCCAGTTCAAAAACTTAGAAATTATACAAAAGCTGCCGAATAACCAGGCTCTGTTACAACACTTAAACACTATGCAGTGCCCCCAAACATCGGTACCTGTTAGGTTTTCTTGCGCACTAGTACATTAAGCTGGTTTACATATTCAGTCCATTACGCTCCATCATTAGCATTGCTGAAGGAGACCTTGCTACTTCAGACGGCTCGTGAAGTGTTGCCGGGTGTTATCACAATCGTTAGTTGGACGACTCCGTAACATGATATGCTGCATGTTTTAAGTTTTCGGCTGGCTTTCAGTGGTAGACTTACCGGTTTTTTTAGTCACCGAATCTTTTTTCAGAGGGTGAGCTGGACCTCGTTAGTTATAGCCAGTGCACATACCTTGCGTGGCAAGCGTTACTGTCATCATCAAACAGCCCCAGAGTTAAGTATTGCTCACCGTGAGAATGAAATGGCTAAGTATTGAATCAGCTACACCGAGCATGCGAATAACTTCCGGTTTGCACACGTAAAGACACTCACTAAGCGGATGCTTTTTAGATGGCATTTTTTGAGCTCCTATTGGTCTTAGCGCACCTATTAAGTGATGAAGAAGCGTAATGACAGGAGCTCTTACTGCCATTCATTCCACGCTGTTGTTTTAAGCTGGTAGACGACAGTGAAACTGTATGTGAATATAAGTCATATTTATTCTTTCTTGAAATTCGCACATAAAGTGTCCTCACGTAAGTGGTGTGGCGGACAGGTCTAACGCTCTTTAATCCAGCAAATTCTGTCAAAGCAAACAGAAAGCAGCTGAAACGCCAATGGGAAGTGTTCGTAGACTGCTATATGGTACTTAGAACTGCGAGTAAATATCGCGACTGTTCACCGAGAAATTGGTTGGGTTCCCCCTATTTTATTACCATGAAAGAACTAGTAAGCGCACCAATGAGTTCCGAAAAAAAAAGGCGATGTGCCTTTTTTATAATTATATGTAGTTAGGGAGAGATTGGTGTATATGCATAGCTCCAGCTACTCTTATATGTTAATTTGTATCACAAACACTTCGAAAATCACACTTTGGAAAGAGGGGACTAAAGGTATTTAGGCCGATGTTGTAGGCCCATGTGCTCAGATTTAGGTGCACCTTAAAGAACCCCAGGTGGTCGAAATTTCCGGAGCCCTCCACTACGGCGTCTCTCATAAGTATATGGTGGTTTTTCGACGTTAAACCTCCTCATTATTACTATTTGATACTAACGCTTGACGAAGTCCTCTCACCGGAAACAACAGCAGTTTGCACGCAAACAATGACAACAAAAACGGAAGTGACTGAAACATTTGCATAAAAAGTAGTAGTTCACGTACAAGTTTGAAAACGTATAGAAAGATAAAATAATATTTTACGAGTAAGTAAATATTCAAACGTATCATTTTTGAGGCCAAAAGCATTGAATGCAAATGGCAGGCAATATGTATTGAATGAAACAATAAAAATTATGAAAGAAGTAGTTGACCTATTTTACACTTTATTATTTATCCTGATTTGTGATTCCTTATTATTTTCCCATGCTTTTGTTGTTGTTCAAGAGTGTCGTGATCTGGTAGTGCAACGTTTGTGAACCACACTTCGTCGTTATCCTGTTAATCTTGTAGCTGACATGACGGAATGTATATGGTGGATGTTTTTGAGGGTCGCGTAAACTTAGTGAAAAGGTAGTGTCATTCATGAGTCTCAAGAGTAAACCGCAACGTTTACAAGTCGTGTAAGTTTAGTATACGCAGATTGAACCAGTGTTCGTTTGCACTGTATCGATAATTCATACTACTGAGGGTAAGAATAGATTTTTTTATCTTGTAAAACAAACAGCGATTTCAAATTAGATTGCGTAGTGGTTCCCCACACCAATAGGCAGTAATGAAGGTATGAGTGCACAAGAGCGTATAGTATATTCGTTTCTTGAATCATGATGGCAACAAATTTCTTATGTTGTAAATTATACCTACAGAACTGAAGACTTTAGAACACAGATCATTAACGGGGTCTGCCGATGTTAGCCTTCATTAAAAATTACACCTGAAATCGTATGGAGCCCACGCGCGACAAAGCACTATTGCGAAAATAATAATGTGTTCATTATCTATAACCTATGTTTTCGGCTTGAATAATATAAACTTCGTCTTGTGTACATAGAGGTTTATTTTATTTGCTGTGCGCCATTTCAACTGTCCAGCAAGCCACGCGTTTTCGTCGCTCGCTAATGAATCTATGTCACACGCAAAAATAATCCATTTGTGTTGTCTGCATACATAACCCATGAAGGAGTACAAGGAATGCTGACTGTGTTGACTATATCATTACTATGCAAGAGAAAGAGCAGCGACCCCAAAGTCGAGCCCTGTGGTACGCTTGTGTGCTTATACATGTACCTAAATGAAACAACATTCACACTGGTGCATTGTACTCTTGACGGTAGGTAGCTGTTGATAAAATCTAAAGCGGTGCCTCTTATTCCATGGTATGGCAATTTAAGCAAGATAATTTTATAATTACTAAATAAAATGAATTTTTAGGTACAGAAACTATTGTGAGTCCTACACGTTCTTTATTATTTTATCCTTCACGCTGAAAGGCCCGTTTTGTTGATTTTTTTTTCTTCTGGAAACCATACTGCTGGTTTCACATTGAGTTTATTTTTTCAAGGAAGCTAACTATGTGTGCGCCGATGATTTTTTTCAACAACTTTGCTGATGACAGGCGAAACAGAAATCGGACAATAATTCGCAAACGAATTTCCATCACGTCCTTTTTGTATAACAGAGGCTCGTGTTTTTTTTTTTTTTTCGGCTTATCAGGAAAGACTCACGTAGTAAGCATTTGGTTGCAAATAAGGGAACGTGTCGTAACAACTATATCGGGGACGTATTTGTGTACCTGCGATTTATTATAATCAAGTTCAGTCAAGAATTTTTCGCACAACTTCAAAATTAACTGTGCTACTTCAGTATGTCAAGTAAGAATTGAAACTTTGTGCAGCAAATCTAGAGCATCAAAAGTGTGCTTTCTATATAGTTGATAGCCTCATCGTTAAAGACGATAGCCTGGCTTAGAATCCTTGAACGCAAAAATTCTGGTCTGCCTTGCCTTGCCTTGCCTTGCCTTGCTTGCCTTGCTTGCCTTGCCTGCCTGGCTGCCTGCCTGCCTGCCTGCCTGCCCGCCTGCCCGCCTGCCTGCCCGCCTGCCTGCCTGCCTGTCTGTCTGTCTGTCTGTCTGTCTGTCTGTCTGTCTGTCTGTCTGTCTGTCTGTCTGTCTGTCTGTCTGTCTGTCTGTCTGTCTGTCTGTCTGTCTGTCTGTCTGTCACGCGATTCATTAAGTACCCTCCAGTCAATGTATAAGCACTTACTGAGCGTCCAGGCATTTTGAACTAGTGGCTCAGTTCATACTTGTGAACATTGTCGATCAAAAAGCAAACATTACACATATCTGAGCTGTAACATCAATAAGCATACATTAGTTGGTGTGTTCATTTACTGAAAAATACATAGATACGTAATTGTGAACACCCTAGAGTTTCTTAGGCTGTGCTGAAAATGCGACGCTATGCATTAAAGAACGTCGGTAGAAGACTTGTATCTTCTGATGGCATTTCCAGGACGCACTCAATTACGTGACCATTTTTTTTAAACAAATTTGCAGACTCCACCAACCGTAAACTATGCACACATCCATGGTGTTTAGAGTGTCGTCTTGCATGTAGCGCTGTGTGTGTGAAGCAACCAATTTTTCGTCCTGTTCTCCTTGAGCCGATTACATAGTTCATATTTTCGCATTTACTGGCTTGAGAATGCCGTTATCACGGTCTTCTCGATCTCTCCGTATTTGTCTTTGGTATGGAACAGGAGTATGCGCCGAAAGAATATCTAACGTATGGCACACAAAAAAGCTTAATACTACTGTCGCTTCAGTGGACCGGCTTTAATTCAGATTTGCGGCTTGGTATAGAAGGTTCCGACAACATTTGCTCTACAGATCAACTCAACACAGCCATATATTGCAGGGAAATGCAAATTTTCTTCCAACCTGGTTTTCTTTAAACTTCTGACACCTACTGTACAACCCAGTATTCATACTTTCAAGTTTTGCCGCAGAATTCATGATGTCATCGTTTTCATCCTTCTAACGATGTCCCGAGCTTTTGAGAAAGAAAAAAAAAGTGAGGACACATCGCAATTTTTTTGTTGCTGCTTGTGTTTTGTGTGCCAAAAGCATACGTTTCATTTGACGTCTTTTATAAGGCGACATGAGGGGTATAATGTTGTTTAACTGGAAGTTACGTATACTTTTTATTTGGCTGTTCATGGCGATTTCTTTGTGAGCATTCTGCTTGGGCGCACTTCGGAGCAATGATGCAGTTTGAAAGCAGGCTTTCAAAATGCATTATGTGTCTGCGTTGTCAGCTTCCGTTTTATTTCGGCCTGCAAACAATACGGGAGGAACGAATGTGCCTCCCTTTCCATATTCTTTTTTTTTTACGTATTGCAATATCAGTGCATCGGGATTTCAACGCCACCATAGCTTCCATATTAACGCTGAGCAATCTATACGAAAATTGTGCCGAAACCATGCCGAGAATACCGGCTCATTCTCAGCCACTCCAGTATTTGCCTTTGCTCTTCGTATATATAGTACAGATTTCTTATCAGTACTCCCGCTAGTGTGTTACACATACTACTGACTTCGTACGCAAGCTCCATGCTCGCTTTGCGCAACGTATATCCAGATTACGTTAGATAATGTCGTTACAATATTCATTTCAGTATAGAAACTGTACCTTCTTGCACGTCGTAGAGTTGAAAGCAGAAGCGTCATGGCCAAACAGCGCAAAATACGGGACACCGAAGCACGCGAGACGCGTTGTGTGTCTCTCTTGTTTCACACAGTATGCTTTTCCATGTTTTGTACAGTTTTGCCATAATGCTCGTAAACTAGCCAGCCCACCATAGAACCGCTGTGAAGATATAAAAATGTCTAATGGCGGCACCTGGTACGTTTTGGTGCGATGAGCAGCAAAACCACGCCAGGTGTTGTATTTCATTATGACGTAATTTACGTTAATGACGGAAAAATAGGCGCCACGAAGACAGTTACAATGTGGCGATTGATTTTCCATGATTGTATTGCGGTATTATCTTCAAGTGTGAGCGGCAAACCAATTTTAACGGTGATGTTGTCTCATACTAACGACTAAATGAGAAAGAAATAAACACGTTGTAATCGAAACTTTCTTAGTATCCAGGCAAAGCTTTTTACGCTCTGCTCCCAATTTTTTTTGTATTGACCTACGAATAAGATCACATTGCCTTTGTAAAGTCCTCCGCAAAGTTGTATTTGTTAGAGCTTTCGTAAAGCTAGCTTGTGACACTGAGAAACGCATAATTCATGCCTTGTTAGCTCTATGAACCCACTTTTTCATCAGGGGCATTATTCACAAGTATGTGCAAACTTTGACCACATAACACAGTGTGAACTGTGCTTGTACCTTTCTATAAATAAATTCTTCAAGTCGCATATATGAATGGTTCTCTTATGTGCTGAGCTTTACACAAGTAGTGACGCAGGGGGAACCACAAAGTCTCCCGCAAAACCAAGAAGTCCAAGAAAAAGAAAACACGTGAACCCCTGCCAACTACCCAAGACTGCAAGATGTGGCGATGTCTCGCAACAGGCTCCACTACCCCAGCTTTGGTCCAATCAGTCGAGAGAAAAAACAGACATATGAGCCAATATATTTTATTCTATTTCGTCGCGCTTTTTTATGACGCTTGTTTCTTGTTGTCCCTTGGATTTTCTCTATCTTATGTCGTCCTTATCAAGTGTCGATAAGTAAGCAGATGGAAAAAAAATCACCGAAAACTTTGAGATTTATTTCGTAGCCCGTCACCACCTGTGACACATACAGACTTTCCGAATTTTACTTCAGCTCTCAAGCAATAAAAAAGCCATGGCATGACCGATAACCTGGTTTTGCACTTACCGTCTAGCTCGGCATGCCATGCGAAATGCTCGCATTGGGCGAACCCATATCGGTGCATCGAGTCAGCAACGCCGCGCTGAATTCTACTACTGTTGATCGACTGGAAAAAACTTGTGTCTCGCATTTGTAGCTTTAGTCTCAAGTTCGTAGAAACTTCGTTTTTCAAAATCATTAAACATAAAGTTTTCATTTGCAAACTTTCTTTTGGCATAGTACAAACCACTACCTTTTAAACTTTGCACTATAAGAATATCTACAGTTAGATTTGATACGAGCTAGAGTTAGTGTATTTGCTACCTTTTGGTAGCCGAGCTGCGAATTCCTTTTTGTTGTGCCACTCGCGCTGCTAGTGCTGTAACATGGTGCAAAATGACGCCAAATGTTCAATTTCACGTGGCGGCGACAGCTTTACATGCAGCCATGGCAACGTCTGTGTAGAGCGCCCGAGCAGCCGGTTTTTGCTCTGCGGGCCGAAACGTTGAGGCAGTTTCGGGCTCTGAAGTGGTGTATCATGAGCATTCCCGGCCTAGTTTTCAGGCTGACCACGTCAGAGCCTGATACTGCCCCAATGTTTCGCCCCGCAGAGCGAAAACGGGCTGTTCGCGTGCTCTACACAGACGTGTCCACGGCTGTACATGATGCCCGTTCTGTCATACATTGTCTGACTCCCAACACAAGCCAAGAAACTCTCCTAGCAAATCTACGCCTACGGACACAAGGAGTCGAGATCCTGAGAGCCAGAATGCTTGGAGAGACAAAGACAGAGCTTATCACGTTTTTTTGGCCCCATAACCCCAAGAGCTGTGTACTATATTGGCGGCGAGGTCCCCTGTTTCCCACTTAAAAATACTATACGATTTTGCTATGCCCGCAAGCAAACGGGACACAGAACAGACGTTTGTCCGACGCCCACCATCACCATTTGTCACAACTTTGGTATGAAAGAGCCTCAACCAGACCGCCCTTGCAACCCTGTATGTTTTACGCGTGGATAGAGACACTTGACGGGGACCAAAGAATGCAAACAGCGCTTCAAGCAGCCAGTAAGGAAGCAGCATCCTAAGCTGCCAGACTGGAGGACAGACAAAAAGTCAACTAGCAGAGCCTTATCATCGCCGCCAAAACCAAGGTGGTATGCATCGGAAGACACTGACGATAATGAAGAATGACCAAAGCTTGGAAACTAGGTGGCCGCATCCGAAAGCAAAAGGTAGAAAGCACGATCACGGGAAAAAAGAAAGAAACATCACAAAATATCAGCGCCAAAGTCGCAACCTACCTCCTGTCCTCAATCCCGATTCCCTACCCCGACCAGGACGCCTGCAGTGGCCGGGAGCTCGACTCAGCAGCAGGTGAGCAGCGTGGCGGGGACGGTGCGAGGGGCGACCCCAATAAGATCCCACCCTGAGTATCAAAGGATACTTTCGGAAAACCGATATTTAAAGCAGTCTTTTGGCGAAGACAAATTGGAAGTAGCAGCTCTCAGGATGCAATTACAAAACTTCATACGCGCAGTAGTCAAAAGTAATCACGCAGATAAACCTTCCACTCAGCCCGTCTTCTTAGAAAGTATTGGAAAAACGATGAGCCAATTGTTGCAACAGATGCACTGTCTACAAAACTTCCAGCAACAATTGCATGCGGAGCTTCAGAGCCACAAGGCTTATGTGCATGTGTAAATAAATAAACAGCAAAGCTCGCGTAAAAGAGCTTGCAGTCATCCGGATGCTCCCATGGCAAGTGAAATTAAAAATGGGGCAGCTTCTGACTCTACATATGTCGAGAGTGTGATTAGCCATGGCCAGTAATACAACTCGCACCACTGACTCCGTTGAGATATGGCATTGGAACTGCCGCTCGTTCCACAAGCGAGCGGTGGTGCTGCAGTCATACATGGACGCTGCAATTACGCAAACCGACGTGATATGTTTGCATGAAATTGCCAAGGGCGTAATAAAATTAAAATATTATTACACCATCCAGAGTTTAAAATACCCTAGGATTGCCAATTGGTGCATAAAGGTATTGCGAGCAGTGTATATCATCAATCTGAGTGCCCAACCGAGCACCAACTGATTGAGCTCCATACCACCAAAAGGGGTAAAGCCAAAACGTTTATTCTCAATATTTACAGCCCTCCAAGACAGCGTCACGTCAACTTTCTCGAGATGCTCGAGTGGGCTTTTGGGCACATGGGAGATAAACCCAGATTAGTCTTCGCCGGCGACTTCAATGCTCCCCATACTTGTTGGGGATACCGGGAAAACACCAGGAAAGGCACAGATTTATTGCAGGCAGTAGACGGATGCGAGCTGCAACTAGAAACCATGCCCCAGGCGGCTACTAGACTAAGCAATAGTGTTTGCATGGACAGATATCTAGATATAACATTCACGTACAACATTAAAAGCAGATCGTGGAAAAATCTTGATGAAAATATGGAGAGTGATCACTTCATATTCGGTTTTTCTACTTCCACTGCGAAGCTAAAATGGTTGTATGGGATTGCTAAAATAACCAATTAGGAGGCCTACAGGCAGTATCCGGTGACACACCAGCTGCTAAAAACGCTAGACGACTGGGTGGACGATACGAGGAAGGCGTACAGCTTACATCCCAAGCACATCAAAATAAATGAAAGAACTCCAGCAGTCGACCCCCACCTCATGCACTTGTGGGAAGGCCGGCGCAGCATCATCAAAATGTAGAAAAGGCAGAGATTAAATCGAAAGCTGAAAGCCAGAATCACGGAATTGTCCGTAAAAGCTAATAAATATGCCCGAGAACTTCAGGCTAGTAATTGGGTCACCTTCTGTGATTCCCTGAGGGGAACGCTCTCTACAACTAAAACGTGAGCTATATTGAAAAGTATGCTAGACCCCATGAACACGAAAACTACTACAACTAGAACATTGCGAATTTTAGCGGGAGAATTCAAAGGGGACGATGACGCTTTGCTGCAAATCCTTCGGAAAAAATACATTAGCAGCGATAGAGAAACTACACAGAATCTAGAGGATGGCTTTAGAAAATCAGGACCTAGACTACCGATAAGTGAGCAAGAGGTCTTCGTGGCTGCAATGTCACGTAAAAAGCATTCGGCTCCGGAGAGGATGGAATAACTAATGCGATATTGAGAAATATTAGCAATGAGCAACTTAGAAAAATTACCCAATACTTTAACGAGAAAGTCTGGGAAGGGGGAGAAATTCCTAGCCAATAGAAGGAGGCCACATATTTATTATTCCAAAACCTGGAAAGGATAAAATGCCCCACAACCTTCGGCCCATATCGTTGACATCATGCCTAGGCAAGCTTTTTGAGATGGTTGTGCACACCAGGCTTTCTGAATATATAGAAAGAGAGAATTATCTGTCTCACAACATGTATGGATTCAGACTGCATTTATGAACGCAGGATATATTCCTGCGAATAAAAGATGAAGTGATTCTGAATGTAACCACTGGAGGTGAGAACGTAGTCGCAGCGCTGGATTTGAGGCAGGCATTCGATTTAATCTCTCATAGACTTGCACTGCAAGAACCTGAATCATTGAATTGTGGTGGTTGAACATTTTGCTATATCAAATCATTTCTTTCCAACCGCACAGCCATCATTGACATGGAGAACATACGCTCACAAACATTTCCAGTGCCAAATAGATGCACACCGCAAGGCAGAGTCCTTTCTCCACTCATCTTTAAGATAGCGATGAATAGACTAGCAAAGCAGCTGGAGCAAATTTCTGACCTCTGATTCGCGCTCTACGCCGATGATATCACTCTGTGGGTCAACAAGCGCTCAGTGGCAAAGAAGGAGCAAACTTTACAAGAAGCGATCGACACCGTCAAGGCGTTCGCTGAAGATAATGGCATGACATGTGCACCAGATAAATCAGAATTTATCCGTGTTCGTGGCAGAAATTATAGAAACAAATCAGCCATACGACTAAGCGTAGGAGATCAAACACTGCCGTAGGGACAAACAATAAGGATATAATTTCTGCGGCTGCAAAGCAACAAAAGAGCAGGCTATACAATCAAAATGCTGAAATTTACGCTAAAAAACATTGCCTGAATGATTCAGAGAATAACAAGGAAGGGTGAAGGGCTAAGTGAAGGAGAAACTCTACCTTGGTGCAAGACTTCATTTTTAGTAGAGTCGCATATGAACTACCATATCAGGAGCTCACACTAACGAAAATTTAAGATACTAACTTGATAATACGCGGAGCATACAAAGCTGCCTTAGGTATACCGCTTAATGCTCCTGATGACAAAGTGGAAGCGCTTGGTGTGTACAACACTTACGAAGAGCTTACGGCAGCAACACCTCTCTCGCAGAAGGAACGACTATGCCTTGCAAAAATAGACAGAAAAACACTCGCTTGGTATGCCCTACTAGACCACAATACTGCCCGGAGAATATTACTACTATGGTCAGGGAGACACGCCAACACATAACCATCTGCCCCATTCCGCGAAACATGAGTAGATTGTACCATGGGGCAAGAAGACAAGCTAGAGCTCACCAGCTTCAAAAGCAGTTTGGCGAAAGCCACGAAGTAGTATACACCGATGCCGCTAACGAGAGCTGCGTTATAGTAGCAGTTCATCCAATGCCGCATACCGCTAAAAATGTCACAGCGTCAATTAAAACAACATGTACAGCGACGGGGGAAGCAGCGGTGATTGCGTTATGTATTTGAACAAAGGAGGGAGGAAATGCCTCCGCATTAGTCTTGTCTGATTCCCAGGAAGCCTGCAGAATGTTTCTTAGTGGTGCACTACCGAATGTCGCCTTGAAAATACTATGTGGCAGGCTGATACAGGACCATGCTATAATTTGGGGCCCAGGCCACGAGGGCATCTCGGGTAATGCACTTAGCAACCCAGTGAACATCGACACCGATAATCAGTATGAACCTTGAACTGCACGCGATATACTCGAACATCAACGGAAGACAAGACAGCGGTATGCCCCACCACACAAATCGCTTAAAGCTGATGAAGCTCGCCAGCTATGACAAATTCAGGTTAACACCTATCCCCATTTGTAAAGGTGGAATCACATAAAGCCCAATGCATATGTAAACCAATGTCCATGGCGTGAGTCAGGACCGACGTTGCAACACGTGAAATGGGACTGCCGGAACAAGCCTATGAAGGTTCAGTCGCTTCTGACACTCACGCTACCGGGGAAGTCTTGGGAGGCCGTCCTCACCCGACCTGACCTGAAGACCCAAAGCGGTCTCCTGGATCAAGCCGGTTGAGCTGCAGCGGCCACTGGTGTCCCGGAATGGGGAAACCACCCTTGACATTCTCTCCTCCTTTTTCTCTTTCTTGTTCTTTTTTGATAAATAAAAATGTTGTATCGCCATCATCTCTTTATGACGAGCGGTGACCTGCGCTCTACAAATATCAAGAATTCTTCTTCTCTTTTTTTCTATTCTTCTATTATTATTATTATTATTATTATTATTATTATTATTATTATTATTATTATTATTATTATTATTATTATTATTATTATATTGCCATGTTCCATTTCCCAAGTTTTCGTTATCGTCCCAAAACACCACACGATTCTCAGCGCAAACCGCACCTGCAGTTTTCGAGAAGGTTCCGGACTGTAGTAGATCATTTCGATAAGATCACGCCCACTGTGCGAACGGTACAGATTGTTCTGGAACCTACGCCACCGCCAGCGATAACGCTAGAAGATTCGATGGCAAGAGTATAAATGCCGACGCGCTTCGCCGCTTGTCAGTTGTTGAACGAAGGCCGACGCTCCGTTCGCCGCTAACAGTCCCAGACTGCTATCTGTGCAAGACTGCTGCTGTAATCGGACTTTTCGTTTACTGGGCACAGGTTTGCCCAAATAAACAGTTAAATCCCAAGACGAAGTCTCCTGTCTTCGGCCACGTCACGGCCCCGTGACAATATCCTATGAATGACTCAAAAACCGAATTCATGAGTATATCTCATAAAACTACCATCGTGTGATTTCGCTACACTGTCAATACCGTGTCGTTATTTAAGGCTTGCGAGCTCTGTGATCTTGGTGTTCTTTGTGATAGCATGCCCAATTTTTCTGCTCACACTAAACGTACTGCCACGCGAGGCCTTCGTTCTCTTGGTTGTGTTCGCAGAATCTCTCAAGAAATGAGTTCTCCTGCAGCCTTACACAGATTGCACATTGCAATATGTCTTCCTCAGCTTGAATATGCATCTGCGATCTGTAATGGCATTGCTGAATCTGGCTGAGAGAGCCCAGAAAAAGTTGATATGCACTTACAGCCATAGTTTCGCTAGAAATGCCTCTGTATACCTCTGCTATGATGCTTGTCGCTGTACAATCATCATACATCACCCTCGTCTACACTAATCGAGCAGCTAACAGCAGTAAAAGAAGCCTAGCGTTCCATCAACTGGTGAATCAGATAAGAAAAATTGCGTTACCTCAATTTTTCGTTTTTTTTGAGTATGCAATAATTACACGCCAAATACTTTAAAATCAATCTTTAGCAAATAGCGGAGATAAAATAAATCAACACCTACATGTGACCGGATTCACGTCTGCAAAGTGGTTCGCTCCTAACTCTGTTAGGGTTAGCGGAGATGTGAGTAATTGCATTTAAGAACACAACACAGGAACTGCGTGGGCGCTCGTGGTGCGCAGTGAGGCCCCTAACACATTCTTCTCACGAGTTCCTAGTAGCGAGCTATTCTCTTTTACCCAAGTTCACACCTCTTCCGCTCCACGCGTCATATTTTTGCAGGTTCTTCACTTTACATATTACAGTTATTTGATAGTTTGAAAAATAGAACGCTCCCTGGTGTTGACGTGATGTTGTTAATGAAGAATATTCAACGATTACTCACGCACACTAATGTCGGTGGGCGTCCTTGAGAACGTCGTGCTTGAGTTCATCGTGCGTGGTTTAAAAAGTGCGTGGTTAAGATGGCGAAATCTTTGGCATGAAATATAATAAGGGTGCTTGCGAGTTCCACTTCAAAGTTTCTTAACGACAAGGCTGTTCGTGGCTTGCAGAGAGACTCTCGAGAATATGAGAACGCGACGCATGCAGTAACTCGACCCAAGACCAGAAACGTTCTGCCGTTATGGCACCCTTTGTTTCTCAAGTTAAATACCAATGCAGCCAACAATATTCAAACAACAGTTCTTGACAAAGAAAGCGAGAACTCTGAATGGGTGAACACGCATAACATGACCGACTTAAATTTCGTGCCGTTTATTTACTTACTAAGGCTGCGCTTTTTTTCTAGTCTTTGTACCACTTGCGTCGCTCTTTTGTTTTGTGGTTTCAAACTAGTTTAAGATTAATTTTTAACTGCGCAAGTCTTTGAGCCAGCCGTTTGTTGTAACTTCTCAACAACAACAAAAAAAATCCTATATCATAAATGGTCACGTGCTACGTTCGTACTCATAGTCCTCTTCGTCCGCTACAGCTTCATTCGCACAAGTGTGCCAATTTGGCCGGCTCACAATACTGATGACTGAAAGGTGAGAGAACGAGCATATAACAAAAAAGAAATATATATAGAGAAGCAAGAAGAAAGAGGGAAATCTCTGACAAAAATATTAGTGATCACACGGGATTGGGGCCCACATATCGACGAACTGAAGAAGAGCACTGGATTCACTTGGCTATCCAGGCACGTTAGCAGAGCCTAACATAGGCTTGTATAGGTTAGTACAGCTTGGAGGTGGAAAATGGAAGTTGAAAAAAGAGGGTCAGGATCGTGCGAAAGTACACCACAATGCATCATAAAGAACAGGCAAGTATATATATATATATATATATATATATATATATATATATATATATATATATATATATATATATATATATATATATATATATATATATATATATATATATATATGACGTATGAAGGCATGGTAGGAGAAGCCGAGGAAGAGGAAGTGCTTAATGGAATAAATATGGCGTATGAGCCAGGCCACGTCTCCCATTCATCATAGCGTCACACGAGTCGACAGGATGAAGAGCTGGCAGCCACTTCATCAACCGCCCATCATCATCGAACACCTCAGCAAGACGCAGTGACTGAACGTGGACCACACAAGTGCATCCCAACTCTACACCATGACCAGCATCATGACAGCACCATCAGCTGACCTTGACATCCCCAAGTACACAGGATCAGCGGACGACGGACCCGTACAGGACTGATTCAACCTATTCCAGCTCCACGCCACCGCTGCATTCTGGTCGGAACGAGAGATAGTCATCAACTTTACCGACTACGTTTCCGGTGAGGCTTTCAAATTTTATCTCTCTCACATCTTCGAGAACGATGAGTCTTCTAAAAAGATCAAAGAAAAAATTATCACCCGTTTCAAAGAATACGATAAAGATCTGTCTACACCACATCAGCGGAGGGCTTTTCGACTCACCGATCAAAGTTACGCGAAGTCTTCCCGCAGTAAGCCTATTTTCCAAACAAGTCCTCAAAGAAAATATACCACCATTGTACCGTCATATGACTGTTCGGAAAAGAAGTCACCCATTCGAACACCGACTGGTAACGTGCACGTCACAGCAGACAAGGTAAAGCCTCCGTATACCGAAAGGGATCTAGACAATTTCACAAAAAACTGAACCTAAGGCCGGCTTTCCCAAGAGCATTGAAATTGGCATTTTCAACGTGTTCACTGCACCACAACACCTCAGATGTTACTGAGCCACCCGAATCCCTTGATGCTTCGTGTCAGGCACAAGGCCCAGATGGTTTCAAGCATGTGACGGTATTTACGCGTGACGAGCTGGTGAATCCTCACAATACCAGCCCACACCCTGACGTTCCGGACCAGAGTCTTTCGACATTCTCAGCTTAATCACGCTGTAAAGAGAAAAAACATATGCCATCAGAACCATCTCAAACCACGTCTGTTGTGCTTTCATCGTCAAGTGATAACACACATGCGAGTCAAAGCACTGCAGAAATTTCGAATATATCAACGCCGGCGCATTGTCCACTGACAAAATCATTAACAATCAATGATGACTCACAACCATCTTGGGAGCTTTCTCATCAGTCTGTCACGCTGCTTTTATCGCAAGACAAGCCCAGCTACTAGTAGAGTATTGACTACCGACTATCAGCTGATCGCATCATCGCGCAAAGAAAAGAAGACTCTCATGTTCTTGCAAGGTAGCCTTCTGACCAACTTTCGCAACAAAACGAGCAATATCAACAAAGGCAACTCCACGAACCCCAGGCACTACAACGCTTACTCGAACAAGAACAGCGAACAAGTGAAACCTCATCACAAGTACACCTGTAGCTTAATCGGAGACAGCACCAATTAAAGAAGCAAAGACAAAGTCAATGCCTAAACCATCTTAACAGAAAGAAACGCCGACAAAGTTTTCTGCACCCGTCCTCAAGGCCGTGTCTACGATTCAACGAACTGAGGGAAGGCCACAGAAACCTACGAAAGCGACATGCAGCTACCACGTGTCCAATGAAGGAACACAGTCATCGTATCATCAGCTTCCTTTCCCGCACATTCAGGCTGCAAGCATTCGTTCTATCTCAGCCACGACACCGAAAACAGCGTGTATACGACGAAGACCTCGGTGCCTATGACATCCGACCCTCAAATACTACAAGTACTTCCACCCTTGTTCATTCCTCGCAAGAATTGCTGTGTCATCAGTAATTTCTACCTTCAAGCCGTGCTTCTGTTGGCCAGAACGCAACAGTCAACCTCGCCAGCAGAGTTGCTATAGAATTCACCGGACTGCTCCCCCGGCCCTGAAAATTTAGTGAGATTGTGGAACTCCATCGGGAGGTGAAACGGAGATTTTGGGCATTATTTTGTTTATTCTCTTCTTGAATTTGTTTTAGTTTGTAACCAGTGCCATCTTTCGGGGGGAGGGGGAATCATGTGACGTATGAAGGCATGGTAGGAGAAGCCGAGGAAGAGAAAGTGCTTAATGGAATAAACATGGCGTATGAGCCAGGCCACGTCTCCCATTTATCATAGCGTTATATATATATATATATATATATATATATATATATATATATATATATATATATATATATATATATATATGAGCAGCCATCACAAGCCCGCATGAAGCGGTAATATGCACGGCTGGTAAGTGGATAAATAAGGTGCTTAGAGAAAGTGACATCGGCAGGGAAATGCTTCGACGGAACTAAAAGTGGTGTGTTGCCCAGTGTTAATGGCTGTTAACTTATTTGAGCACAACTGCATGTACTTTTTAAGCTAAATTTTCAACAAGACGTCTTTATCAGCACTTTGCGTTGAGGTTCACGCATACAATCATATTAGTAGGACTTTTTTTTTTTGGAGGAGGGTATAGCTCTTCATCTTGCGTATTCCCAACGAGAAGAGTTATCGTTGAGCAATTTATTTCATCACATATGCTTTCAGCCACTTTAATAGGCCGAAAGTAGTTCGTCTGTATTTGTAATCTACAAAAGCGGTTGGTTCCGTGGGCAGTGCAGGTTCTTTACATCCCCAAAAAGTTAAGTAGCAGAACTTTTAATTTCGTTATATGCGCGACAATCACGTGATCTGAGCAGAATCGTCACCTATGACGTCAAACCATCACCAAAATTTGAATAAAAGGAAACACCATGACTCGCGTGGCCCAACTAGGTGTATCACTGTTTCGCCCCCGTCAATAGTTACCCCGCATGCCCCGCGCAATGGAGGACCTGTAACCAACACGGTAACGCTTCACGGCAATCAAATTTCTGCCAGCGTAACTGCTACCAGAAACAGAGTCTACAGCGAAGTTCCGCGCTATGAACTGCGCCATATGTCATGTTTGTTCTCTGCTCACATCGCTGTCTCCTATGTGACTGCGAACGAAGTTCCGTTACTGCACTTTTTAGAGTATTTCAACGCACGGAATACCGGTATAAAATATTGCTGCTCTGACGTCTTTTCTACTCTCGTTATGCAATACATGAGGTGATGAAAAGCCGCACTCGCGAATGAAAAAATCTTTATCCATCAGCTTTAACGATAGGTTCAGGCACATCTGTACATTTATGCGCACAGCTTATTACACGTGTCACTTCTGTGCTTGCCTTTAGAACGTTCGCTGTCCTGCTGCCATGATGTTAAGAGAACCACAGCCGTGGCAGCAGCCGAAAAGACAGAGCCAATCAGAAATTCCAAGTAACAGTATGCCACCGTGGTTAGCACGTGAGCCGCAATGGAGGACAGTCATATTCATTATATTTCGCAGCTCAGGAGAACTGATTAAGCGTGTATTATTGTTCAGAACTCGCAGCGGTGTATACAAAACTCTAACGTCCATATTTCGTAGGAAACGGAAAATATAGAAGTCTCACAAATACGTCACGCTGTTTAGCTATATACACACTAAACGAAAATGACCTAAAATAACCTCAAAAACTGGGTAAACCATTTGTCCTCTAGCGCACTACCTTTCCTGGTTTTTTTTTACCACCTGCTACCGAGGTAAAAATTTACTCTCGTGCTAACTGAGTTTTTGAACGTAGGGAGAGTAGTAAATATTTACCCCAGTGAGGTTCTCAGCGAGTATAGAGGGAGTAAATTTTTACTACCTTCACAAGGTTTTTGAGGTTATTACTGGGAGTTATTTCTGGTTGTAAAAAAATAAAAATTGACGGGTGCATTCGCCCAGAGACGACAAATTTATTGAATAGCAGAACTGATTGAACTTATTGAACGGCAGAATTGGTGACACATAGATTCACATACAGACAAACACGCACACACAACAAATGCAGAATAATACACCACTAGAACAGACTGCACGCGATGCTCAACTACACTTTGACAGTCCGGTATATATATAGGCACGACTTTTTGACCGGCCCTGTAGGACCAGTAGGAGAGCTCTTTTTTTGCATCGATAAACAAGAACAGTTGAAGGTGCAAGCGTAAACTTAAGGTGGGCTGCAGGACACTAAATATCACGCCGACCTTTTATTGTAAATCGACCCAATCTCACCTTTCTGAGTATCCAATAATTACTTGGCACACCGGGCTCATGGCCCCACGCGTGTTAGCACTGCTGATGCACAAGTCCATAAAATATACCTAAGTACGCACAAACCATGGTAGCTCAATGATTTTCATTGAGCGACGGTGCACAAACACAGTAGCAGCACGTATTCATCACAACGGGCGTAGAGGAGCGGTGCACGCCAGCACACAAGCTTCTTACCGACGGCGCACTAGGCCTTTTTGAGGAGCACGGCTATCCGATGAAACACAGGTGGCGATCACAGAACACATATCCTGTGCGAATTTCGTCGTCGTTTCAGACACAAATGAACACGTGGCCACTATCTTACGGGGACGGGGCGGTGTAAATACCACCGTCCGGGTTTTCTTCGTGCTCACCGGCAGCCGCTTGTTGGTCCCGTCTGCCTCGTATAGGCTTTGCGCTACATGTTTGAGAGCAGTTGGTGCATGAGGTGGGCAATTCGGGCAGCACTTTACTCATGCAGACATCGCCTACTATGGAACAAAACATATGCGATGCTTCTTTCACCTGCCCCGGCGACACACTCCCACTGGTCACTGGCGGCCGCGGCTCGGTGCCTACGACAGAGTGAAGCATTTTGGTTATTGCTTCTCCAGTAGGCAAGCACGGACGATGACACCAGATTGATTTTGTTACCACTGGCAGATATTCGCGATTCGGCTCGGAAGCGAGATATCCGCGACGTGCAGGTTCGGAGGCGTTCGGAAGCGCACGGTCGTTTGACGATGTAGGAAACACGTGAGATCCATCAGCCCAACCAGACACACAGATACCAAGCTTCTTGCACCGTCTGGCTCCAAGGCCAACGCCGAGCAAAAGCCAACAATTTGCGAAAATATGCAGGACAAGTTTCCTGAGCAGGTTTTCTTTCTTTTTTTTTTCTTCTTTTGAGACCCCCCCCCCCCCGTCTTTTTTTCTTTTTCGTTCACAGAATGCTGTTCACGCTTGTTGTGCTTATGCTGCCCCCAGTTCCAGTGAAAGTGCGTTGACTCGATGTCAATCCCGAGGCACGGCGATGCCAAAAAAAAAAACTGTGGTCCTCGCGTACCTTCAGGAAAGCGTCACAATGGGGCAAAAGCCACCAAAGCAGCTGCACCTTGCAGTCACGTGATAATAAACTCTGAAACGCAGGTTAAAAATCACGTGACTGAAAACTCCCTAAGTGGTAAAACTGGATTTTGACATCCTTTTACTACTTGCCTGAGAGGTGGTGGTAAAACTATGTCATGTACCATCTTTTACTCCTACACGAGGTAGTAATTTTAAACGCAAGAGAGTTTTCAGAGGTCATGAGCCGCAAAAACCCCAAACTCGGATAGTTTTTGCTTACAGTGTACGGCTTTATAGGCGATGTATCATGAAATAACAGCGCCTGGCGTTGTTCAGTCTAGGACAAGCAGGAAGAGATTGCAGGCCTGGAGGACAATCAAAGCTCTCCAGCTGTGAACAAACAGAGCAAACCGAGCTTTGTGCGCGAGCTGTGTACGTCAGAGGCGACCGTAATCAGAACAGTTCGCGACACGTGCGCGCACCCGCGCGAGCAAACAAAAAAAAAACTATGCAGCCGACGACCGGGTACTAACGGCAGGCACTCGGGGAATATCTCGGGCAAACAAACAGTGAGGGTGACGATCGCCGAGATAAAAACGATAAAGACCAAAGAGAGAGTGAGAGAAAGAGATTTTATTTGAAAGCAAGCACGGAACTGTCTCGGGAGAGAGGGTGAATAAGACAAACAGGAAGCGGTGAAAAAGAAAGGCAAGGCGGACAGCAAATATATTTCAGAATGATGCAAAGATTGACGCCGAGGAAAGAAGAGCTGCGGCTGGCGGAGAGAAGAGGGCGTGCAGGGTGTTGGCTTCTTTGCCCGGACGCGTCAGCGAAGAATTTGCTTTAGGGCCGCCCCGAGACCAACAAAGCAGAGGCAGCTCACTGGCTCTCGCGGGCACAAGCCCCGGTTGAAAACAACGGCCACGGTCGACAAGGACGCTGCCACGAGGCCCACAAGGGAACCCTTCGGGCTTTCCTTTAACGGCCTCTGGTCCGTGCGCGTGGCCGTAGTCTTGCGCGTAAGAAAACCGGGGAGACGAAGATGTTTTGTTTTGGCCAGCCTTCCGGTTTTCTCTCACGATTTCTTTTCCCCCAGTGACACAGACCACGGAGAGAGTGTGGCTGCAAGTGCATCTTGAGAAGAGAACAGTTTACGGGTGCTTCCGCCGCCGCCCGTCGCAATCAGTGAAGGTACTCCTCGTGGTGCGAAAAGTACAGCAAATCTCAACAAAAAGACACGTCCAGGCTACTGTTGCAGCCATTCTCTTCGTGGGCCTTAGGGACAAATTCATGGTGGTCCACTTAAGCGGTCACTAAGTTGTTTGCCAACAAAAGACAGAGTAACGACGACAGACGACAGAAACGTTTCGATCAAGCATTTCGATAAACAGAAAAGTGGCAAGGAAAGAACGGGAAGTTTTTCGGTACTGACCACCAATCGCGCGGCTCCGCTATGCCTGATTCAAGTAATGAGGCCTCAAAAGAATCTTCGACCACAGAAGGACAGAGTTTGCGAATAGTTGCAAGCAACACAGGGGAGGTGTGCTACATAAAGCGGCGCTTTTGTACGAGGACTTCTCGAAGTCAAGACAAAAGAAGAACGCCTCCTGGAAGTCGGCAGAAGTGATGTTACCATGGAACCTTACCTTCTGAAGCACGTTTGAGGATGTCATTATTTCACTGCATTGGACGCTGTTGTACAATACAATTATAACAAAACCAATGGCGAAGTCAGCGGGAGTGCGAGGGCCACTCCGAAAAAGTTAAGCTGGTGTTTTGGTATACTACAATAATCACTGACTGTTGAAGATACTTATTGGTGCGGCCTGCAAGGGAAAGTTGTAGTGGTACTTTTCTATGCTGCTTGGTTCAGTCCAGTCAAAGTATAACGCATTGGTGCGTTTTTTTTTTTTGCTTGGAGGAATTGGGCCCGTCTCACGTATAGACTCCTGTACCTTTGTTGGCGATTGTTGTAATTAACCTAAGATACGTTCCAGATGTCGCATGGAAGTCCACGGCTCTCACAATGCATGCTCTAATGAAGGCAATTGGATAAGGGTTTTGAAAATGCTCTTAGCCATGTGAGGTAGAGTTGTGTTTAGCAAGTGGTAATCACTTCTTTTGGCCCTTCAGTCGATATGGTACTACGGTTTTCTCACTTTTTCTGCGGTCTTGATGTCTTCTCAGTATTTAACTGACTGCAAGAAAAAATAGAGAGAGAGAAACGAGAGAAAAGTAAGGCAGGGAGGTTAACCAGGCAAGGAGGAAAACAAACACTAGAAGGGACAGGGCGGGAAAAGGCATTTCTTTTCAGACAGTTATCAACAGTTACTAATAACAAAAATGAAATCCTATGGTTAAATTACTTCTTTAAGAAATACATGCAAGGCCGTACCATACTTGCAAAATATGCAGAAATCCGGGTCTATTTCATCGTAATGTTATGAGAAAAAAGGTAAAGTTTAAGGCTAATGACCTTTTGCTGCATTGAATTTAGGAAATAGGTTACTGAAAGTAGCAGCGTATTCCTTTGACTGTTCAAAATGATGATACTTTCCTAACACTGCAACGCAGCGGAAGTGGGATGGTTGTTGACGAAACTGCTATAGTAGGAATTCTAATAGCGTCAAATCACTCACTCGTAAGGTCCGTAATACGGCAGTTAAAGCACAAAATGATTATGCGCTCGTTGTGGAACGACTCGAGCGTAGTCTGGTGGAAACTCGGGCCTAGAGTGTCTGTTCCAAAAAATTTACTTCACGTAGTCCAAATAAAATGACTTTGATGACCTCTCTACAAGTTCTATGTTATTGCACTATATACGGCCATTCGCTCTTTCCAGAGTGCGTCTGCATCACCTTTTTTTCTTTTTAGGATGCAGTGCGGAGCCACGCAGCCAGTGAGATAGCAACCGAGATGGCTATTCTAGAGTTTCCAGGGTTGGCGATCTCGAGGATATTTTGCTCGACATCGTCTGAATCGTTCAGTGTTGGTGTTTATTCGCACACTCCGGTGCTGCCTTCTTCCTCCTATATAGGTTGACTTCTGCGTTTGGGAGGGCAACGGAAAACTACGCAGAGAGAAAAAACCTAGCCTAATCCCTATAGCCCTAGCCACCCACTCACAATCTCTCGACAAAAAAAAAAAAAAAGACTGCACTTACTGCCCTGGCTAGCTTTGCCATCCACGGCCGGCGTCGCCAAAGCGTGTCCGTAACGCCGGCGGGATATCGTTGCCGGCAAATGGCATTTTTATCAGCATTTCCCAGACGCGACAACGCGCATCCTCCCTGACGTATTCGGCCGCTGCAAAGAGAGGAAGATATGTGAGATGTGCGAGAAGGGTGAAAAAATAAAAGCTTCAGTAATTGCGAGAAAGTCGGAAGCGGGGAACGATGGAGCACGATAGGCAAGTACGGAGCAACGCTTTGTCACATTGTAGTACGTCATGCCATATCATCATCAGGCTAGCATGTCTTTGCTCAAGTTGCAGTTTTCGGTAATATATTCCAGTATCGCCGGGCTGCAATACTGGAATGAATGTGGTCAACATTTGAACGAGGGGTATGAAGAGGGAAGTGCCAAGTGACTGTCATCCTGAGCACATATACTCGCTGGTACAGTTTTCCAGAAAGTTTATTGGCTGTCTTAAGGAATATATCTATGTTAGTGTATTACCATAAACATCAATGATCGTAACTGAATTGCCTACCGAAGCAACTCAGAGCACAAAAATGCAGAAAATGGTGACGACAATCCTGGGACTGGTTCGATCGAATAACAATTTAGTATTGTTCTTTCAATTATTGAAGCAAACACTTTCCTTCAACGGCAATATGGTGAATGCGATGATAAAATATGGTATATGAACTATAGGGCTAGCAGCTACCTCATTTCTAACATCGAACTTGGCGTAACAAAACGGTACGGCTGCAGCGAGTGGCATGACCTTCGAAAGTGCAATTTACCGTGTCAGTGCGAACTGAGCAGAGACAACACACCACGTAGAAAGGTATGACCAGTCTCCTAATCTCCATCAAGACAGCCTGTGCGTGACCCCGACAGGCAGTTTAGTGTAAGCAATTTCCACCGGAATCACGCAACGCCTCCTCTCCCCATAGGTTTTTCGCGTGAGCAAAGGCTGCCGGTGCGTTTGCTCGCCACTGGCGGCGCGATCGTTGGTTGGACCCACTCACTTTACCTCGCGCATAGAACATGCCATGCGCAGGAGGATGTTCTCACGCTTGATAATAATACACGCCACCCAAAAAACTTCCAATGACCTCATTTACCAGCTCCTAACGTCGAAACTGATAGCATGTTTTCAAGTTCTTTTCAATGGTAAGAAAAGCCTCTTTTTCCTTTTTCATATAAAAGGAACGTATATAAAGTACAAGGGAATCTTCTATAATATTATGCACTTCAAAAGAACATTTCTTTGGACATGTTTTTCCATGTAAGGGAGGTAAACTGTAGAAAACCAGCGGGATATTTTCTAAAGCTTTCGTTGTCCACCGATGCTATTAGCAGATCGGTGGACAAAACCTGATGTCATCAAGGGCCTGCGTTTGTAAGCAGTGAAAGGGTCTTGCTGCGCATTTGACAAGCTTTCTGCACGAGTGGCTTTGGGGGTACCAAGCTGCGCACTTCGTGGCCCGTGATAACGCCAGCCGGGACAATCCCTCCGACTATCGAAGCGCCCGGTGTGTGTCTGCAGGAGAAAAGGTGTAAGGAAATAGTTTTCTTCATGCATACGGCGATATTTAATGGCATTGGTTGGAACGTCAGTTGCAGCTGGACCCCCACTGAAACCTCAACAAAGCACGATCTTAAAGAAATTACCAAACAACACTTACAACCACCGACATAACCGTTCCTAGAATATACCCAACATTAAACCAGACGCCTTGGAGCACCTCATCCCTCATTCTCGAGGGCCCATGATATCTCGACGCTGACTCGTCGGCCTCACCTAGGTATTGTCACGACAGACGAAGAAGCGAAGACCTCACGGAAACTTCGGAGACCAAGTTCGCCTACGTGGACCTGGAGAAATAACGACAGCTAGTCACCATGGTCAAAGAAGCAGCGAAATCCACAGGGTAGCCAGAGGCCAGAGTGACGAAACCTCACACTAAGAGTAAAATCTTGAGCATGTCCCGTTGTACTATTTTAAATATATACGTCTATTTGTGATAACCATGGCCATAATCAAAATCATGATAGTCGCCATAGTAAAAAAGAGCGAGAGAGAAAAAGGATGAAAAAAGACCGAGAGGTTAACCACGACTGAGGCCGGTAGGCTACCCTGTACTGGAGAAGGGTTAAGGGGAATAAAAGTTGTAGAGAGGACGAGAGAAAAGTCCCTGTTGCCTTCGACATAACGGAAGTTCAACCGTTGATATCACAAATGGTGAGTGATTCCCGTGCTTTTATTAAGCGCAGCGCATTCGTTTTCTTACACAACTTGTATGCGCGGTCGCATGCACAAACATCTTGTCGATAGTCAGTCAATGGTGTTACTGCTAGTGTTCTTAAGCAACAGACTTCTGAAGGCTTGCGAGAGCTATAGTGGTGAGTGTTAATGTATTTTTAAGAGACACACTTAAGCGGCAAGTGCATTGTGTGAGAGAGGACAGCACTATTTTACTCACACAATTCAAGCACTAGCTTTTGTTATACCCGTGCCACACGGTCGCTTGAAAGGGCCATCCAACCAATAGTCTGTTGACTCAATGATCAAGCGTAGGCTGCCCCACGTGACGTTTTGAAGACCATCGAGTGAATGGCCTATCGAGTCAACGGAGGGCCCCACAAGTCTATCGAAACTTTAATGACCATTGATCCACGGAAGCGAGAACGGTGTCATAGTACCTCTCATTCCCGGTGTACTCGTACACACAATCTGAAAAAAAATATTATTCTGAACAGTACGCTTTAAAAGCAGTATATGTGAGTGTTGCGAATAATTTATTAGGTTATGTTTCCTTCTTGATACGTCCAAACTGCACATACCCTCGACAAAAGCGACGTGCTCAACTTCATCGTGCCGTCTCGCTGTGTAACGCTCGCCACAGTTTCGCTTCTCAGCAACCTTAAAGCTAAATATGCATTCATATCTACAAATAAACAATTCATCGAAGTGCCTAAACAATATTTATTTATTTATTCACAATACTGCCAGTCTCCAAAGAGACCATAGCAGGTGGGCACTACAGTATACAGTTACAGAGAGCACTTAACACTTTCAGGATCGTAAATGGGTAAATAATGTGTAAAAATACAAATCAGCAACCTTGAAGCATACAATCAGCACTTATTCACACCATACACACCAAATACAAGTGAATGCTGGTTTGCATGTCACAGAAAAGCAGACATATCAAGGACGCTAAAAGACGTTATTTTCAATTCTTGATAAGAAATCGCACAATGACTGGGCATTAGTGGTGAAAGGGGTCAGCAAATTCCATTCGTGGATGGCAACTGGAAAAAAACTGTATTTAAACGTATCATTGTTACATTTATATTCTAATAGAGTATTTGTATGTTGGTGCCGGGTAGCTCGTGTTTGCGAATATTCAATTTAGTTTCAGACATCTATTTTGAAATAATTATGTAGGAGTTGATAAAGAAATTTCAAACGTGCCTGCTTCGCCCGTGTTTCGAGCGTGGGAAGCCCAGAAACAGCTAAAAGGGTAGTGGGTGAATCAGCCAGTTTAAATTTGTTATGTATGAATCTTATTGCCTTCCTTTGTACCTTTTCTATTTTTTTATGTTAGTCACGGTATCAGGAAACCATACAGTATTTCCATATTCAAGGATTGGCCTAATGAATGTTTTGTAGGCTAGTAGTTTCTTAGAGGTGGGTGCCAGATGGAGCGATCTGCGAATAAAAAATAGTTTTTGCATAGCAGAAGAAGTAACATTATCAATTTGAGCGTCCCAACTTAGATCTGATGTTATTGTTAAGCCTAGACATTTATGTCTCTGTACATTCGTGAGAGCACCACCATTTTTGTTATAGCGAAAGTTAGAGGGTTCTTTTTTCCGTGTTATCGTCATGCATGCAGATTTTTTTACGTTGATTGTCATCTGCCAATGAGAGCACCATTCTGCAACGGTATTAAGAGACTTGTTGAGAGAGAGGTGATCTTGTTGATTGTTAATTTCTCGATAAATGATACAGTCGTCTGCGAATAACTTTATTTTACTATCTATATTAGTAGTTATATCATTTATATAGACGAGAAATAACAAGGGTTCAAGCACGGAGCCCTGGGGCACTCCTGACGTCACTGGTACAGTTTCTGATGCAAAATGTTCAAAAATAACAAACTGGGATCTATTAAACAAGAAATCTTGAACCCAAGCAATAATTTCTCCATCTCCGATAGGGCTTCTTAATTTAGTTATTAGCTTTGTACGACAAACGCAATCAAATGCCTTGGATAGGTCGAGTAGGATTATGTCGGTTTGGCGGTGATTGTTAATGCCTAGCGCGAGGTCGTGTATTACTTCGGTTAACTGTGTTATGGTGGATAAACCTTGGCGAAAACCATGCTGGTTATTGGACAGAATGCCTTCTTGTTCAAGAAAAACGGTTAAATGTTTTAAAATGATATGCTCGAGTAGTTTACCTGCCGTGCTGGTTAGCGATATTGCTCTAAAATTTGTTTCAATGGATTTATCTCCTGATTTGTGTATCGGAATAACTTTTGCTATTTTCCAATCTTCTGGTAGTTTGGATGTTTTTTTTATTCATTTTTCGGACAGTACAAAAAGCATTGCCCGCGGTCAGGACAAAAGGAGGTGGTTAGCCCCCTGACATGTTCCTGCTCGCGAGAGGAATTTCCGAAAAATAATCCCCAGGTATCTGCTGAACCACTGTGCGTATCGTTTAAAAAACTGATTTTGTATATTGTCTGGACCACAGGCTTTTTTGGTGTCTAGGCCAAACAGAAGATTAAGAACACCGTCTGTGATAACGAGTGGCTGGATAGTGGGACCAGGCCGCGGATGTAAGTCCGGCATGACACCATTATCTTTAGTGAAGACAGACACATTAGATTTTTAGGTGAACTTATAATATTCTACTTTAGGTGATATGAATACAAAAATAAAGATCCACAGCGCCACACAACTTTCGAGTGAAACACCTGAACCACTGTTCAAAGCAGCCATGTAGAGTTCCAAAGGTCCGTCGAGTCTATAGAGTTTTGTGTTTCGATAGACATTGACTTTGCCTTTCAAAAATGCCTATGTGACACAGGTAGTAGCAGCTGTTAAGGTAACTGAACATAAGTGGTAGTCGTTTAGAGTAATGTTAACGCAATTCACTCACACTTTATTTATTTATTTATTTATTTATTTATTTATTTATTTATTTATTTATTTATTTATTTATTTATTTATTTATTTATTTATTTATTTATTTATTTATACATACTGCAGCCCCTATTAGGGCTATTGCAGGAGTGGACATACAAATGATCAGGTGATAACGTGATCAGGTGATGCCCCCTAAATCTCCGCCAACGCTGCTTCTTATATGCAAAACTTCTCATTTTAGTCATAGATTTGGATGCTACCGCGTGTCTACTGCTACCTATATTAGCAAGTTAGTGACCCGTGCCGAGTTTATTGGGTTAGGCGTTACCAAAGGTTGTGAAAATGCATTATTAGAAAGCCTTGGGTGATATCATGAACTGGGCTTCTCTAAAGTGCACTGAAATCACACATTATACGGGTCTGTAGCATTTCGCTTCCACCGATATGCCACTATTTCGGCCGTTTTTGAACCCGGTGCTTTTGTCTCAGCTGCCAATGATCATATGTCCTGGTAACCATGGTCCTTAGGCGGCAGGTACTCCTTACCAAACGCGCCCTTACCCGGCTCCTTCCCTCTCAGCAAATTCACATAGTTCTTCAGTTCAATAGTACCAAAACCTTCGCAAGTTGGTACAAGCTCAGTTATATACACAGAGAGAGAAAGGATGAAAATCAAAGGAACTACAAGGAGGTTAGCCAGGTTGCACCCAGTTTGCTACCCTCCACGCGAGAAACGGAAAGAAAACATTTAATAAGAAAACAAAAAGAGACAAAGCTATACTATATAACACGCACAGCAGTGTGTGTACCGCCCCTCCCCAGGAGGTCATTAAAGTGCGAACATTCACAGAATACAGATCTACTTCAACGGTCTTAGGTGAAGCGCACTGGAAACCGTGATGTTAAAGGATGCATACGAGTACTGACTCCAGGTTATCTAGAACCTGCAGTGCACTTCGAGCTGATGGGGTTGTCAATCCAGTGAGACGTGTGCGCATTGTGCTAGTAAATGACCTCCACACAGTGATGACAGATAGGTCTTCGTCGCAGGGATGCTTAGTCGCATCTTGTGTCGCATCTCTCTGGACGTGCACTGGCGGTAATGACGGCCACGCGACATCCGCCACCGCCTTCATAGAGTCAGCGTCTTTTAAAGTTTTCCGGATGTGAAGCGTCGGTTGCTTGGTGGTGGGGTCGGAGGCAGGGGTGGTAGCTATCGTAAAAGATAAGTCCGGTGATCTACTAGGTAATGACATTGCGTGGATGATCCAAATTGGGCAGCAGCATGCCTAAATCTTCTTGAGTGACGGGGGCGTCGTTTTCATTTTCTGACAATGCCAGCGGCTTCATTGTGTGCTGAGCTATTCCTTATTATATCTTTTATTCCGCTCTATTTTTTTTCACTTCACGTGAGCGGAGTTTGCAAGAACGTGGAGCCCCACAATGCAAAATTCCGCCGACCAACTACCTTGATATGTCCCTACTGCCATGGATCACATATTTAATATACAAGCACGGTAACGCGAATGCATGATACACGAAAGTTGTCTGGACAAGCGCTTTTCCATAAATGTCTTAGTGGTGGACGCATAGAGTGCCGTGAGGTCAAGCGATTTGGTTCGCACGTATAATCACGCGAATTGTGCATGACACCAGCTTCATGACCTGCAGTCACGCTATAAACTAGTAGTACACGGGCAGACAAGAATGTGTTTGCAACTGCTGTCGCATATCAAGCTACTTAAGATGACCAAGATTTGTGGCCCTGGCCTCCTTTTATTTGTGCACCGGAGCGCCACTTTCATTACCGGGAAAACAGAAAGGTTGGTGACAGGGTCACGGCTCAAGGCCAGACCAAAGTTTAGTCTGGTACAGCCAGGCTCCCGACAGGCAATCTAGTAAATAGGGACATAGCCAACTCAAAACCATTGCCAGAGTAAAGAGATAAGCATCGGATCCCCCAAACCCCGTTCTTTGTTTTTCGTGTCATCGTGAACGCCCTTCATTCCCAACCCTTTCTGTCCTTCCCGTTTCCACGACTCGTGCTGCTGTGGCAGCGGCTCAAAGTTAAAGAGGTGTAATTACGCATTCACCACGCCACTCTGCGCGCTGTCGCCAAGAGCTCAAGCGAAGCGTGTGATTACAAAGCCCGTCGTTCTTCTCAATGCCGTGTCCTCCCACGCCCCGGCTCAGCTTTCCAGCACTCAGCGTCGGACAGTGTTTGTTGAAACGGCGTCGGGATGCCAGACAAGCCAGCTTCTGAGCAGTGAAGAGTGGCGCGAAGGAGGAGGTGGTCTTACAGCCACGTGTGTGTGCGCTCTGGCACAAGTGATATCGTGTTTGACGCTTTCGTGGCTTTGAGCCGTCCTCGGTTGTTGTTGTACGCAAGCTAGAACGAAAGCTAGTGAGACTAGTGAAAGGGGGGGCTCGTTCCTGCTCCATCTTTCTACGGATTTTTAGTGGAGCATCGCAGCAACTTTCGGCGTGCTAAGCGAAATCGCAGAAGCGTGGCTCGGTTGCCTTGAAGTAAATAGTGTGAACCAGGGTGCTATAAAGAACAGTTTAGCGTTTGCGTCTGAGAGCAAGACATCCGTGAAACATCCCTGATCTTATTTCAAGGGCACTCGGCTCGAAATATTACCGAGGGCGTGAAAATGCTGCTGCACACTCATCAGTGTTCTTGTTAAACGAGTAAAGCCTTTTACATGCCTTCTGCAGCACGCTGATAGCGTTGCGTTTATTATTGTTTGCTTCACTACGTCGTTACACTACTAATGTAGAACAAAAAGAAGCTAAGCACGCTTATTTTTATGCTCAGCAGCTTTAGGTATCCCGTACACACCAAAAGAAACAAAAGTGGACAGTAAAACGACAATTTTCTTGTAGGGAACCGAGCCTGTGACCACTAGAGACGGTACAACGGCAATTTTCTTTTAGAGAACCAAGTCTGTAACCACTATTTATTGAAGCAAAGCTTTGAGTAAGTTTGTTTTGCATAGTACTATGAAAACCGCGCGATTTCTTCACACGGGAATCAAAGTAAACAACATAAAAAAGAGCTGCTCGTGTCTTGGGACTTGCCCGTGTCGTTTGTTCTTGTCTGCACGTGACAAAATCGAGCTGCATCCACTTCAGTCACCGCAAAATGAATGCTTTGCTTTGCAAATTATGTTACGACAGCGGCTCTTTGCCCGTTCACACTCTTGGTTAGTTGCGTAACCCTGATCGTGCTAGCCAGTCCCAATCATTTCTGGTTAACTATTGTGGCCGCTAACGTTGATTGTGGTGCGTCAACATCTATCTGTATTAGAAAGCCGACCAATAAATCCTGGTGTTCATGCTATCTAAAGGCGTTGAACCAGCCAAAGTCGAGAAGCTGGCTCCGAGGTAAATCATGAGAGATTACGCAGAGACATCCAATTTTCAAGAACAACAATTCATAAAAGCGAAGAGCGTTTTAGCTGAAAGCCGTAACTTAAGTTACGAGCGGAAAAGTGAGTTTGCTGTACGTCTGTCCTGCCCCGAGGCTGTATGGTTAGCAAAACTAATTCATAAATTCAGCCTTTGCCTGCTCGCTCTCTAAAGTGTCATGCTCCACCAAGTTCTCGGTTTTACATCTACTTCTCATATATAATATCCGGCTGAGTGCCTTCCATAATTGTCACCACTTTTTTTCAGTATCATGATGTTGTTAAGAACTCTATCCCGCGAGTCACATCTAACGCATCTCGTCAGGATAATTGCACACCGTAGAAGCGTGCTTTAAAAAAGTAAACGCTACGTGTGATGAAATCTCTCCTCAGCAATCGGAGAACGTATGGCACTCCCTACTTCGTGCTGAAGAATGCAGAGGTAGAGAAGCTCAACCTCGTATTTTTGTAGGGCCGCCAAAATTGCCTTGGGGCTCCCATTTATGGCTTTCTCTGCGAAGCTCCTCAAGATGGGTGTATACAACACCTGGAAGGAGCTAGTCGAGGCACACAAGGCTAGTCAACTAGAACGACTGAAGCCCTCGCTCACTGGAAGATCAATGCTTCAACGGCTGAGCTACGGCGAAACCTTTATGGTCAACACAGACAGTGACCGAAAAGAACGAATACCACCTAACATCCGCGAATGTTTCTGTAATGCACTAATTCTCTGCAACATGCATCCCACGCATCACAAGGAAAGAAAGCAAGTCTGAGTGAGAGTTTTACAGTTAAATCACAGCCAAGATTCGGACGCCAGATGTACAGACGCAGCCAACTACCCCAATAGAGGCGCCGAAGCTTTGACCGTCGTAGGTGCTCGGAGCATATATGCTGTCGCATATTCGAGATCTATAGAGCTCGAATATGCGACAGTTCGTGTCCGACGCCCAGAAACTGCAGAAGAAGTGGAAATTGCACTTGCTACCGCCACGTGCTTGGATGCAGTTGTCATCTTTACAGATTCGCAAGCAGCCATGAGAAGCTACTCTGAAAGTCATGTGTCTGCCCAAGAACTCAAGCTACTCTGATTCCATACTCCGATGCTGTACTCCTATATCACAAGGGTTCCTGGGCATTGGGTGCTGGAAAAAACGACACGGCTGGCATACGCCGTAAGTAAGTAAGTAAGTGGTTCTTGAAGGAAAGAAAAAAAAGAGCTAATTTCTGGTTGCCAAATATGACGACATGGCTTATCTCCTTGTTGGGGAGGGCGAAAGGGATAAATAGAATGTTAGGAAGAGAAAGATAAAAAAGATGAAGCACTCGCCACACACGAGAGAAAAAAAAACAGGAAAGAAAAGATAGAAAAAATGTGGGAGGACAAAGCACTGATCGGTGAGAACTTTACGGCACCAGGAGATCGCGGACAGTGGGCCGATCAGCGAGAGCTACGCTGGCGTTGGAGATCACGGGCGAAACAACCGTTCAGAGTGAAATCCAGCAAGCGATTACACGCCGTGGCCCACAGTCACGCCTACCGGGCTGTCCCTTCCCACTCTCCAGACGCCAGAACTGCGTCCGCAGAGGCTCAGTCCGTACCCATCACATACTCCACAGTACTACAACATCACAGGCTGGAAAGCAGAGAGTACCCACCACCACCTTTGAAGCTCAACAAAGCAGACAGCACCACTGTAAGAAGACTTTATAGCAACGCCTACACACATGGTATACTCATCCAAAGATTGTATCCAACATTGCACGAATATCTCTGCCCAATTAGCAGCGTACTTGACACCTTGGCCCACCTGGACAAAAAAATGGCCTCATATATGCATGTTTCACTGCAAATGTTGTCGAAAGACGACAGTCGCGTCTGGAGAGGGTGAACAAAACGTTTGGTTGATGTTCTGCGCGAGAAAATCCGTGAATTGTATTCTGTAGTCGCTGCGTTAGTGAGTCTCATTCCGTGCAGCGAAGGTGAACGAGCGCATCGAGGCACGTTAGACACGAGCGCTATGAGGCAGTTTTCTTTGAAAACGAAGGAAGGCGTGTGCGCCCGTCTTGGAGGCGATAAAGCGTAGAACGCAAAGCGAGCGGCCGGTGCCACCACCGTGTCGTCTTAGCAATGTGTTGGAAGCACTTGACTTTTTGAGCATCGCGTTGCATTGTCAGCGCAGCGTGACAAAAGCTACGGTCCTTAGAATTACTTATGCATGCCTTCTATAGTATAAAGACACACACACAAAATATCGACATGTTGTTGTGGTGCCTCAGATATGCGCAATAATTGCTTTTTAATTGACAATTGCGCAACTATGAATGCTGAAACTTGAGCAATATTGGTGGGCGCTGCGGATAGGGTTGGCCGTTTAGGGTATTGTTATGGCAGACAAACAGACAAATGTACAGACAGACCGACGGAAACACAGACAGACGGACAGATCAAAATTTTTGCGTCAAAGCACCCCAAGAAAGACTATCGTCTTTAATAACAACGTCTCTTTGCCATGGCCAAGGAGGCAGCGAAGGCCACAGGGTTCCTGGAATGAGGAGACCTCCCACCTAGGGTGAACGTGGGTCTTGCATCGTGATACCGTTTCGTCGCATAACTGTTTATTCCTCTTCCTCCACGAATGAAAAACTTGAATATCAACAGTCACTTGACAACTTTCGAGCTCAAGCGAAAACAAAGAATGTGAAAGGCTCGTGAACCATGGATAGCCATGATTAGATTATGAGCCTGAGACCAACGACAACCTAAAATAGGCTGTCGCTTCAGCATTCCAACGCCATGAACGCACTTTATATTTTGTTTACACAAAGTACTGTTAGCAACCCGTTGTTTACTTGGTAATTTGAAATTTTAATGCAATGCGATTGTATTGTACTAATAAAAGTTGCGTGTGGCTCGCCAGCTATGCGGTAAATGAAAAGCACACATACCTCGACTCTGCCAT
Organism: Rhipicephalus microplus; assembly: GCF_043290135.1. Classification (NCBI taxonomy): domain Eukaryota; kingdom Metazoa; phylum Arthropoda; class Arachnida; order Ixodida; family Ixodidae; genus Rhipicephalus; species Rhipicephalus microplus. The sequence continues at coordinate 197,610,359 of NC_134701.1, forward strand.
TAATGCAATTTGAAAATTGCACACCATAAAATAGACGCACGAAAGCCACGCATATAACGTTGCAAATTTTTTTGACGTACCTGCTGTGCTAAGAGCGTATCATTAAAAAAGTGCTGTCTCTTTAGGACTCAGTGAAGGTCTAACTCCCAATACCAAGAGAAAACTGACATTAAATCCCAAGAGACAGAATAATAAGGATCATTGTTCCACAGTGTCTGAGCACTTATAATTGAGGGGAAGTCGTAGGATTCGCTCATAATATTCCGCTGCTCTTACCACACTTTTTTATGAGACGACTGAGTCAATACCAAGAGGAGTTGGTAAAATACAGATATCTTTACGCTTTCCACGTATCAATTATGACTAAAACCTATAATGAAGGCTCCGCGCACAAATACGCCGTGAGCATGACGGGAGAAGCATCTGCGGCTGTTAAGCACACGTAAGTCTTTAAACCCTATAAATTAAAAGCGAATATTGAGGTATACTAGTGATATATGCATGCACGTGCTTTTGGGTTAATGTACTTACGTGTGCACATAAGAGTTCAGCTGTCAATACATACGATAGTCTATGCATGGTGTTGATTGATTTCTAGATATCTTTTTTTCTATTACACGCGTAAAATGTAAATTTGAAAATAATCAGTTGTGAAATTATTTATGGATTAGCATGTTTTGTTTATATTTCTGTACTTGCGTGTTATGTACCTCAAATCATTTCCGCACTGCTGCCATGTACAGGTCCCTAGGGCTTTTGTCGATCCGTTCTCAAGACTTTTAGCTCTGGCGACAACTAAGTTTTGTCTGGTATCTGAAATATCTGAATTAAAGAAACTGCACAATATCCCACACATATACGAACCACAAAAAGCATGAAAGAAATGACTACTTAGGCGGAGTACAAGGAGAAGCTCGATCACATGTGATAATAAACTTAACACAGAATGCCACAGCTCGAGCAAACATTTTATGAAAGAATATTTACTGTGGGCAGAAATAGAAGTGTGTGCGTGGGAACGTTTCATTTCAGTTTGAACTTGTGCAAGCAAAGTGTACATCACCACGTTACTTTAACTTGCTTCAATGTGCTACTATGTTCTTCGATGCTCGTCGGTAATTTTGGGTAAATTGTTTTTCGCTTAAGAACTTACAGATATGGAGTATAGCCAATGTATTATGAACTACAACCTCTCCACAACAAGACAGTTACAACCGAACAGAAGAGAAAGAATAGATCAAGGAGATTGTTGATTTAGTTATAGTGCGCAATATCTTGCGATGTATACTAGATAGCTTGTCCCACAAGATACAGCGTGGGCGGCATAAGCACATTCAGATCCTGAATTTTCGGCATAGTTGAAAGCATGCGACAACGCTGCAGAATGAACGTCTACACTGAGCGTCAGAGCATGCAGGAACAACAGAGATGTATAACAGGTACGGGATGGAAAGGAGCAGAAAGAACTACTGTACGAAGATACTGGGCTTGGTAATATTAGGCGCAGGGCCTATTGCAGAGCCCGACAGGCCACAGCGGCTGACCGGGTTTGGCCCAGCATTTTTGGTAGTTCTCTAATTCCCAGCTCGCAATGAAATGCTGCCATGAGCAAACTTTGTGTGTTTTCAATACGTTCCCCAGCCTGGATACTGCCTTGGCTGGCCGCTCGGTACACTGGCAACTAATGTGTTCTAGTGTGGCTGTATTGGTCCTTGTACCAGGGGACTATCCTGGATGTGTATACACAATGTGAGATTTCGTCTCGTCCCGGTACGTGTGGTACGTGCTGGTTGGAAGGCATCGCCAGTACCTCGCCTGTTTGTTATTTACCTGCGGGTGAATGGCTGTTGCTTACGTATCTATCTTCTAAGAATGCGAATAGTGAATCTACATAGTCTGCTCCTCCAGTTCAGCGACGGGGTTGGCTACATAAGACTTTGAATCAGAGAAGGCGGAGACAAAAAGCGGAGGTGCAGGAGCGATGCACCAAAGAGAGATGAAAAGCTTTTATTTTCGAAACCCCCGTCTGATCTCTACTGTGAGGCTTTACTGACCTTCCCTAAGACAATTAGTACATGGTTGAGGAGAAATGTCTAGAGGAGGTTGCTTCACCCAGATTCGCAATCCAGGCCTCCCGTGTAAGTATGTTAGAGCGGAGTGATGGTCGTTGTAGTGCATTGGCTCTGGGGAAGTGCCAGCATGTGTGGGATAAAGTCGGTATGAAACCGCACACTTCGCAATAAGGTTCATTCGGAGCCAGTTGTATTTTGTGCAGCGTAAAATTATTCGGCAAGAAGTGCGTAAGGTGCTTGCCTCAATAGTCCGATTTCTTTACTGCAAAAAGCTTCAGGTGGTCTAAGAAGCTCTGTTTAGGCTATTCGGAAAGATTTCAAGCGGGTCCTTCATTCCTTATGGCGTTCTGCACGGTCCAGTGTCGGAAGACAAATTTCAAGCCAAGTATGTATGTGAATGTGAACACCAAAGTGCGTGGGTCCGACCGCTGCCCAAGGAAGAAGAGTAACATGGTGCTCATTCTAGGCAGACCAGTATAGCGGGATTATGATGACCATAAGTGGTGAGCTGAGTCGATATGTTTTGAGGGAGCTGGTTGTACAAGAAGACACGAAGGGCTGCCTGCGAATCTGTCCTGACCATGCTTTCTTAAGAGGCATGTTCATGCTGTGGGATGGCTTGCGTTATGGCGAGTATTTCTGCTATTGCCGCGGAATGAACGTCGTGATGGTGTTTAACGATTGTTTGAGCACGTGGGTTCATTGTTGCTATGGCTGATTTGCTGGCCCGAAAGCTGGCATCAGCATGGGATGAGGTCGGATCACTTTTAAGCTATCGGCGGCAGCGTTATTGGCGTCTTGCCACAGCTCTTTCAATTTGCATATGCTTCAGGATTGGTCTAACGTCGATATAAGTAAGTGTATCCGATGATCTAGCTAGCGGCGGTGTAGAGTCCAGATTGGTGGTACTGTGTCCCAGCAGCTCTAGTCAGCTCCGACCTTGGTTGGAAGTTGTCAAGTGATGTGTTCGACTTTCTTCGTACATATCTAGTAGTTCGCTCAAGTCATTGTATATAGCTGTCACATCCACGAGTACACTTGGTGCATGTTTGAACAAGGGTGCGTATTTGAACTCTGCTACTCTGGCAGTGAACATGCTGTTTTATAAGCAGCGCCACGTGCTGAGCTGAAACATGGCGGCGAAATCCAACACATGATGCTGGCAGTAGCTTATGGTTTTCAAGGTGGCACTCATACTTACTAATAATCTTTTTCCATGACCTTGCCAACACATGAGGCCAGATAAGATATATGGCACTCAAATTAGTAGGATAATCCGACTTTTTTCACGATTGGGGCATGATGCATACGGTAGGGATTTTTCATTCAACATGTAACACACTTCTGCACCAGATATCATTGTAAAACTCCAAAGAATTGCTTGTTAGTCAGTTGAGAGGTTTTGTAACATTGCATACGTGGTTTTCTAAGTTACAGGAGCTGTGTTCTTGAATATGGATGAGAGTGCGATAGATAGTTCTGCCGCAATGAGTTCATTCTCGAACGGCTCATGCTTGCGTAACGGGGCTCCTCTTCTAGTGGTATAGGCGGATAGAAAGTATCAAGTATTGCTTTGTGAAGCTCATTGTCACCAAGTTGTAAAGTGAGCTCAAAATTGGCTAGAGCAATGGCGCTTCTTCGGGCGTCCAAGCAAGTTTTTGATTATCTACCAAACTCTCAAGAGGTGTTAATGTCCGTTAATGCCTTTTCACGTCACCAGCCAATGCCACCGAGCCAGATCATCAGCGTATGTTTGTATAATTCGCTTCTTCTTGTCAATTCATCCGGCATGTGCACGTTTGCCTTATTTTTAAGAGCCTCCGAACAATCTTTCTGTGGCTGTTTTATAGATTTAGCAGATTCCTGTATATAAAAGGATACTTTGCAATGCATGGGGCTCGCTTTTTGAATTCGTGTGTGGTAGAGCAAAGATTCTCAACCCATTCCAGTATAGTTGGAGGAGAGGATTGAGCATCGCATTTATTTCGAAGTTTTCCCCAGTCTACAATTGCTGTGCGACGTCCCGGTTGCTTTCGAGCACTATCGCGTGCCTGAGCGGATTTATAGGTCACTTCATCCATCCTGTCCTCTGTTATGCCATTCTGCGGTAATGTGCCCCTTGTACCATGTGAGGTACATATTAGTGTCTTGTCCTAAGCGGTTTTTTCTAGTTGTGTAGTCTAGCATGATTCTGAGCAACGAGAAACACTGCGCTTGCACAGAGCTGCAACACTTCCGACGTACGGAAGTGTGTAGATCATAGTCCAATTAATGATGGGGTGCGTTAGAGTCACCCACGATTGTTTGATATATATGTGGGGTTTAACGTCCCAAAACCATCATATGATTATGAAAGACGCCGTAGTGGAGGGCTCCACAAATTTCGAGAGTCACCCACGAAAAGATTATTGGGGTAGCCTGTATTCGTGCACGAAAAACAGGCATAATGTAAGGGTCCTCCGTTTTGTTCAGGCAACCAGTAGGCTGCCAGTAAAAGGAGAGTGGTGTTTTGCGATGGCATACGAATGCATACGCACTCGTTCCGCGAAGGGTTAGAGGCGGCTCCAGGATTCGAAATTTGACGCGAAAGCGTAAGAGGCGAAGCTCGAGCATACCGAGGATCGCGCAATGGAAATCGAAGGCAAGCTACAGAGGTGGAGTGAGGACTCCGAGTTGCGGTCTTTTAAAGCCGAATTGAGGCAAAGGCCGGTAGAAAACAGTTTTGAAACACAAACCACGGAGGCCGAAGCCTAGTGAGTGAGACTGCTAGCGGAGGCTCAAAAGCAAGCACGGGAGATATACCACGTTCCGCAGTTCAAAGAGAAACATTGACAGCTTTCATGTTTCTTTATAACTTTCCCGTCACTTATTTTGAGAACATATGACAAGCTTTATAAACATTCTACCGTGATGTCATGTGAGCGAGTCATGGTGACGTTCATAGTTCATTATATGTGTGTTGATTTTTGTGTCGGTAAGATAACGAAGGTATGCAACTGATGAATTTTCTTCAGCGGCGCACGCAGATAATGTTCTGGAAGCATATTTCACCCTAATTACCTGGCATGGGGCATAGAAATATGTGTTCTGGCAAAAGAAACTATACTCAATGAAAACTTATCTTGACATTGAAGCGTAGGCTATGGCAGCGTGGCGTCAGCACTATCATGTCGCTGCGCAAGTCGTACGGTAGCTTGCGGAGGAACACGAGCCTGGGTTTCAGTTCTGCTCTCTCACATATTTAAATCTTTTAGGAAATTATATAAACAAAAATATCGACGGGAGAAACATTTAGATTCCACAGTGTACAGTTTACCGTCATATTACGAGTATGTTTATCTTGGCGAGCTAAACAGTGCGTTGGCGGCCCCTTATTCAAACCCTGGGTGATGGACGCCATGTTTAACCTCGGAAGGCGGGCGTGCTGAAAGGGCGCTGCTATCTTAGAAACGGAAAGAAAAAGAAGGTATTCTTGTAGAGTCGACAATAACTGCGTTTTACCTACGACTTCCTGCAAGGGTTTCAGTCTCACGATAAGAAGGCAGCAATTATTTCAACAAGGCTATCGATAAAGCGATCAGTAAACTTAATTATACTATTTCTTGTCGTGGTAGCAGGCGTGCGCTTTGGTTACGTAGCTTCAACAAGGCTGTCGTGAAAAGATGTCGCCGAGTATGGCAATCACTACCCGCCTTTGACGTTCTGAAGTGGCGTGACCACCGCCAGACTCTCGTCCAAAATACAAAAGCTTTGGGGGCGCCCTAGATGTTCAAAGACAGAGGAAAAAAAACAAGGCTTGTAATGCTCCTCTCCTCCTTTCTCTCCGCCTGCTCTTCTCTTTTCTTTACCGCTGTTTGCTACACTATACTATCCGAGGTTATGTTATACCTTACACAATCCCCTCTCCTTCATCGTAAGATTGCTCCGACTCCTCTTTGCTTTTCTCTACATCTCTTCATACAACATATGGCTATGCTACAGTCACCCTTACCCCCCTTCTTCTTATCCTCATCTTCACATCAATCCTCTTTACCCTCACTTCCCTGCTTATCTGTTGCTATGCTATACTATACTAGGATATATGCTGTGTTACCGTCTCCTTCACTCTTTATATTACCCCGCGCCTTCACCGCATTCCTCCGGACCTCGACTTCCTTTTATCACGGCTTTCGTTTACTATCATATTCATGACAATGCTATGCTATGAATAAGCTATGCTGTCAGCTGCTTAGCCCATACCCACCATCTATGGTTCTTAATCGCCTAGCTCTGTCCGGCTAATTCGGAAGCTTTGCCCATCATATACAGCACCGCCGTTAAAAACAAAAAAGATCGAAGTGATCGGGACCGGTCATTTTGGAAGACACAGAACAGGCGACTGTTGCTCGACTTGAATTTCTTTTCTATTCCTCGCCGCTTCCTTAACCACCGCGGACGTCTTTTCTTCCCTGCCGGCTCCCCTTCGGTTCTCTGCTGGCCGATATTTTTTGGTCCATCCCTTTTTCGTATAGACCGTTGTATATAGGCAGCGCAGCGACGCTCAATATCGGTTCACGTCCGTCGGGCGCAAGAAGAGGCGAAGGCGTGAAAGCAATCTCGCTGACTTGGTATCCATTGCTGCGCCGAGATCAAGCTGTTTCTCGCCGCGCTCTGCGATTTCGAGACGCTCTCCAGAACGGCGCCTTCATGCTCATCCGAGCCAGTGCTGCAGACGCCCAAACTCGGCTACAGCTAACAAAAGTATATAAACAGAACTACCCTGCGGAAAACATAACTGAGCACCAAAGATGGCAAAAAAGCTAAGTTCGTATATATATATATATATATATATATATATATATATATATATATATATATATATATATATATATATATATATATATATATATATATATATATATATATATATATATATACGTTTCGAGAAAGTGTAAGGATCGATGCCAGCGCAAGAAAGTTCAAAGTGAGACACCCCGAGAGAGATTCCAGTGACACGTTTTGCCAATGAAGGCATCTTAGCAACGGCACCATCTTGTACTCTTTTCATGGAATTGTTCCTGTGTTTTATTTTAGTTATTGCACCCAGCTTAGAAGTTGTTTCAAGATGGTCACGTACACAGTCTCGTTGGCACGAACAGTGGACGAAAAGGAAAAAGTGGGAATCGGAACGAAAAATCCTTCAGCTGGTTTAATTGAAGACAACTCTGGAACGGCCACATATATTCATGATAAGATGAAGATACGAGAATGTTTTCGAAGCAAGAGTGCCACACGGGCACTTTATACATCACTTCTACTCAACGAAATTGCCCTTCAACTAAACGAAACCGGCATATTAGCCTCTCACGCTCATAATTCAATCTTTCATTCATTCATTCATTCAATTTTTTTTCGTTGACCTCCTTCCTTCCGTAAAGACCAGTTCAATGACGCGTTTTCCTCTGCCTTTCTTTTTCGCGCTCATCTCTCCCGCCACCTCACATACAGAGGATCAAAAAGGCTAACGTTTTCAGCTTCTCATCACAATTAGCATCTACCACTTCTTCCATCTTTAATATACTCTCCGACATTCAGTAAGAATAAAGTGTAAACAAAAGTGACTGAAAAGGAGACGCCTTATTCAAGAAATAGCGCGAGTCAGCGCGTTCTGCAATGGCGTCTCAGCAACATGACCTCCATTTTGCGGCCTGCTTTAGCGGCACGAGGGAAGCAGGCTGGCAGTAGACGTAGATGTACCCGGAAAAAAAAAACAAACGAATACTTTCCTCTTTGCCCATCATTTTCCTTCCTCCGCTTTCCTAAATAACCTGCACACTCGAGAAGAGCGCTCGACGTCGAAGCTCGAAGCAGCACGAGCTGCTTGTGGCAATAGCCTTCTCTTCCATCCTCCTTGGTCCACGGTCTTTCGGCCACTTAGGCTAATTGGCTAATTTAAGCTTACTTTCTGCCGCACGCTCCTACATGGAAGTGTAGTGCGGCGTCGTTTTCGCTTTCATAGATGAACTACTTTAGTGTGAGCGCTGGTGGCGCCCCTACGAAGAAACACGAGCACTCTGCAAGCACTGCGTGCCCCCTCCCCCCCTTCCGCCTACGCCCACTTTCTTTTCCTAAAGTCATTTGCGAATACCTTACCCCGAAAGCGATCGGTTTGCGGGGAAAAAACGCTTTGCTGAGTAAGCTGTTATTCTAGACTTGCCGGCCTAAGCACCGAAGTCTGGTTCTTGGGGCACCGCGATGGAAGAATTGAATATCTCAAAATAAACCTTAGATGACCTAGGGATTGTGCAGTGGCTTGCAAAAGTGAGTGCGACACGTGTATTTCACAAGGCTTTGCTCTGACGAACTCTTTTTACCTTTTAGGCATTCCTAAAAAGGAAAACCGAAAAAGATATAATGCATAGGAACATATGCGGGTAACGCAATCAGAGTTAGTGAAAGTGGCAAAAAGGAAAATATTCTTTTTTGCCAGCTTCACTACTTTCTTTCAAGGAGCCAGAGAGTAAAGCGTACATAGCGTTACAGGACACAACGCCGCTCAAGTTGAGACCGAATTGACTTTCAAATATTCAAATAGACATGCCTGTCCAATATTGTACGTTACTGTGCTTCAGCGATTTTGATATATGTTGAAGTAACTAGTACAGCAAGATCTTCTGAGCGCTGATAATTTATAACAAAGCTTGTCTCGTTCAACTTTTGTTACCTCTGTCAGGGTTTTGTATGGCGTGTATTCTCTTTGTGTATGTTAACCATGTTAACCACGTTTATAGCTGAAGGAAGCATGACAGTACCTATCATCATTCAATGTAGGTGAAGAAGTTAAGGGGAAAAACTAAGAAATACGAAGAAAACTCGGAGAAGAACAAAATAATGGCTTCTCCTGCACTCGCCACTAGTATCCACAACTGTCATAATCTGTGCGACTTTCTCGGTGTTTCGCTTGAGCACTGCTTCAATTAAGGACGCGTACTAATGATCAAGAACCCTCTCACCCAATTCATTGCTATACTGAACATAGTAATGAAAAGCCTAGGCTAAGAATTTTTCGTCTGGTTGCCCCTGCGGTGTCTATTATGTATAGACGTCTAATCGAAGTATAACTTTCAAAGTGTAGGTTCGATAAGTATTATTTAGGAGGTAATGAATAACAAAAATTGGCAGCTTTTCTTTTAGGTCATAGAATCCATTTCTATGTGATGCTGCTCTCTTGGTGACCCAGCGGTCGCTGGTTCGATCTCAGCCGCGGCAGTCTCAATTCGATGAAAGTGAAATGCCAGAAAGTCATGTGCACTTCTGTGGCCAATACAGAACACCATTCGCTAAAAACTACAGGAGCTCTCCATTACAGCGTCTCTTATATTCATATAGTGGTTTGGGGGAGTATAACCCCAACAATTATTATTCTTACGAAACTGTTATTTCTTGAAAAAAAAAATATATATATATATATATATATATATATATATATATATATATATATATATATATATATATATAGATAGATAGATAGATAGATAGATAGATAGATAGATAGATAGATAGATAGATAGATAGATAGATAGATAGATAGATAGATAGATAGATAGATAGACAGACAGACAGACAGACAGACAGACAGACAGACAGACAGACAGACAGACAGACAGACAGACAGACAGACAGACAGACAGACAGACAGACAGACAGACAGACAGACAGACAGATAGACAGATAGATAGATAGATAGATAGATAGATAGATAGATAGATAGATAGATAGATAGATAGATAGATAGATAGATAGATAGATAGATAGATAGATAGATAGATAGATAGATAGATAGATAGATAGATAGATAGATAGATAGATAGATAGATAGATAGATAGATAGATAGATAGATAGATATGCCGAACATAGTCATCCTTTCCTATTCCGGCAGCAGTACAGTAGCATAGCTGCTCCGCCACGTACGTAGTACATAGGCTTACAGTACGCACTATAGCATTTCGCACTACAAATGGCGGCACTCCTCGGGTAGATCACGCGCTCTGAATTCAAAGCACTACCAAGAATACACCAGCAAATCTTGCTACTCTATGCGATGCCTAGTTTCTTGCTCATTCGCCGTAGCGCAAAGCAAGTTCGAGAGAGAGAGAGAGCGCGTAGGAGCTAAAAGAAAACATCTCGCGTTCATCCGAGATGAGCGAACTGTTTGGAGAAGCTTGTAAACGCTCCAGATTTTACCGCCCGTCGAACGTGTCCGAGAGGGCGTGCGGCACTCATGATACCAAAAAAGCTCGTTACCCCAACCACTCCTTAACAAGCTTTACGGCTACCATGCGGATCCAACACGAGGGTAGCAAATCCATTATCCGAAGGGGACGCGTCTTTTTATTGGGCCGGACGCATAGTCCCACCGGACATAAATGATTGCGCTTGGGATGGACGTTGACGGGGATGCAACGCGTATATCGGGCGAGCTGCGGACAACAATAAACAGACGCTGCCCCGGCATCCGTGCTTCAATTACTGCGTACGGCGCTTGTACCAGAAGGCCACCACTGCGCGCCGCGCGCGTTATAGTTAATCGTGAAGAACCATTTACCGCGAGAACCCCCTTTTTTTTTTTGCAGCGCTTCGGTCGTTATTCCAGGGTCAATTATTTCTGTACACAGTCGGGCTAAGCAGATTTCACTCGACCGTGTTTGGATGACTAGAAATGGGTATTAACGTAGTAATCCGTTTGAATTCCTTTCTTACACGCATCTATATACACTAAAAATTGTATATGCAAAAATTCTATATAAAAATTGTATATAGCATATACACTAAAGATTGATAATACAGCGACCACAGCGCTGTAGTCAGCATTTCCAGTAAGCTGTTCAACTTCAAGCGTGAGACTAGAAGTTTTTTAGGGGCGAAGCTCCTTGAAGCGGCACCAGTTCGCCCCTCGTCGTAGTGCGTAACCAGTCTTACGTTTTGATTTGCAAGGCGGTGCCGGCGGGAGATTTCTCCTGTGCGTTGTTGATCAATGAAAAATTCGCAGCGTGCGTGTTAACTAAAAGCCGAATTCTCCTGTGTCTCATTCCCCATTTGCAGCCATTGGCATGTACATTGAGCACTATCTGACAAGAAAACGTTGCTACGTTATACTCGCTGGGTGTAACCTCCTCGGTTTTACAAAGGTTTAGCAAGCATTGGGCCGCAGTGCCATGAATACAGTGAACTAGTATATACCATGAACTCGAAGTGGTTCAAGGTGGGAAGTAGAAACGAAGCGCAAACCGTAAGAAAGTGTGCGTGTGCCACCTCTCGTTTAGTCCTTGGAATGTCCACTGAATGGCGGTGCTTCTATATGGGGAATATATGATCAAAAGATGCGAGATGGTGGGACTTGGAGTGTTGAATAGATGGACGAACGGACACACAGACAGATGCTTGGATGGACGCATGAACGGACGCAGGGGCGGATGCATGAACGAACGCAGGAACGGGCGCACGAACAGATGCATGGACGGTCACACAGACGGACGCATGGACGGAGGAATGCTTCGCCCCACTCTCCATCATTCACACCGAATGATCCGTTATACACGATTTACACATGTGGCATCATCATCATCAACTGGACCATTTTAATGTCCACGTTACGACGAAAGCATCTTCTAATGATTTCTTATTTACCCACTCTTGATGATTAATATGTGGGGTTTATCGTCCCAAAAACCACTATATGGTTATGAGAGACGCTACAGTGGAGGGCTCCGCAGATTTCTACCATCTGGGGTTCTTTAACGTGCACGCAAATCTGAGCACGCGGGCCTACATCATTTTCCGCCTCCATCGGAAATGCAGCCGCCGAAACCGGGATTCCGTCCCGCGGCCTGTGGGTTAGCAGCCTAGTACCTTAATTCCTGGACCACCACGGCGGGGTTGAAGGCGTGTTTCAAACACAGTTCAGGGACGAGTAACAGCAACTGAGACTACAGTGAATTCATGGTGTGCTCCACTTGCAAGGGCGCGTCAAAATTAGGCAAAGTGCCCGTGACGAATGAAACTGCAAGTCGACCCAAGTGCTGGTTCGCATGCTACCTAAGGTTGCCTTTATTGGAAGATCGTGTAAATTGTTTAGGCTCAGCAACGCAAATCGGCTCACGATGTTCACGATGACTGATTACTTTGTCAAAAACAAGCACCAAGACATAACAATAAACGAATTTGAAGCCGCATTCGACGCGCAATTGTAGCACATTCTAAGCCCCAAGCACGAACATAAAGCAAATCCGTGTACTGCCAATTAGCCCCATGGTGCCTGAACGAGTTTTCTTTAGTTAGTGTTTAAAAACTGTATAAATGGACTGACAAGATACCATGGGTTAGAAATGGTGCTTTAATCAAATCATTACTGTTTATGAAGCTACACCAATTTCTGAGAAAACTGCAAATGTGTAAGGCAAATCTAAGAATAATAACTGGCGTCCTTTCTATTAACTTTTTTGCAGCCAGCTCAGTAATCGTGTAGATATAATCATGTAGGTGCCAGGCTAGCACAAAGGTACAGCTCTCCACGCGTTCAGCAGTCATACACGACCAATCACTATTAACGACTTCAGAATAAAAGTTTTGCTGCTTTGCCCAGTTTGGAACAGCGCACCAGCTGGGTTGCGCTTGCAATAATAGAAACAGGCAAACTTGTTTTTCTTTAGTTTCGACAGGATGAGTGACACGTTTTTGAACAACGCGCTTAAAAAAATTGCTTCCCTAACACGAAGGTGCGCAAGCCTCGCTGGAGGTTAATCTGGTTGCTTCTATAGGTTGAATCTAGGCCTTAGCTAGGTCATAAATGTTGATTCTTACTTGCTTCTAGGCCTTTGTTAGGCTTTTGCTAGATGCTGTTAGTGCAAGAAGTTTCGATTTTAACAGCACATGCATCACATGCACGACACGGATGTCCACACTCCCGAGGATGAAACTTGCACTAAAACCAAGCCTTCGCATCTCTCATGAAGACGACAATGATGTTCCTCTCAGAACTCTGGTACTCACCCACAATAAGGGATTGGCCGAGAACCGAGTGGCGGGATCTTCAAATTTTCGGGTTATGTATAGAAGAACATTCAATAGAAATTCAGTCTATAAAACTAAATCATACATGATTGATTGACTGATTTGTGGGGTTTAACGTCCCAAACCACCATATGATTATGAGAGACGCCATAGTGGAGGGCTCCGGAAATTTCGACCACCTGGGGTTCTATAACGTGCACCCAAATCTGAGCATACGGGCCTACAACATTTCCGCCTCCATCACAAATGCAGCCGCCACAGCCGGGATTCGATCCCGCGACCTGCGGGTCAGCAGCCGAGTACCTCAGCCACTAGACCACCGGGACGGGGCTAAAATGAAATCGTAAATAACGAATGAAAATGCTACACGATTGAGCGGTCAGGCAGTCAGATAGGCTCAGAGCCGAAGATAAAAAGAATAATTTATTAACAAGTCAATCTTTTTGTTTTCTTTATGTGCGCAAACACAGCAGAGCAAACATCTTTGTTACTATAACCTATTGTAATCTCTTTAAAGGGTAAAATTACTGCAACTTTTGTTTCGGAACCTAGCTTTTCAATTGGATCGACCAGATGTCTGTTCCTTTGATAAGAATGACGGCAACAGAATAAAAAATTCTCTATTGTTTCTATTTCCTTGCGAGAGACACATAACGGAGACGCTGTGAGGCCAGCTTTATGTCATTATTAATTCAAATGCGGGATTCTACAGCGTAATCTGGTGATTTGAATTTCTAACTGGAACAACCACAAGTAACTTCAACTAACTTAAACCACAACAACCACCTCTTTGACGCATAGGCACCGTATTTTCTGTAGCATGAGCTGCTTAACGTTCTAATGACGAAGACCAAAGTCTATTCATGGTGTCCCTGGCTTGACATACGACCTGTGGCACCTTCCAACTTCGATTCTTTTTCAGTCTTTCTGGGCTGACTTTTCTTTTTTTTTTGAAAACTGGTTCTTTCTGCACGAGGAAAAATACCGCGACCTTGTGGGATGTCGATCCACCGGCACTGTTCACCTGTGGTGCACAGCCCTATACCACGAGCCGTCTACAGAGGGTACGTGCCACACGCGACTGATGAAAAGAGTTCTATGACGAAAGCTTTAGGAAACTATCGTTGTTCGTGCGGCCACTTGTGATTCCTGTTTTTCACAGGTTCCTACGTTATGTGGGTTATTGTATACCAATCACTGGCATATATTCAGACTACCACGACAGTCTCCAAACGGTGGAGCACTGATTAAATGAAATGAAACTAATAATGTACTGCCAGATCCGCGAGAATGTGCCTAGGGTTGTCACGTTGGAACAGAAAGACTCAGCCTGACATGATGAATGGCCCACCATTTGGTCAGCGATAAGCTGGCCCTACGAGAAGCAGCTACCAGCATTGCCGAAGAAGCATCTTTGTATATTGTTATAAACACTGGTCCATTATGAGGACCTTTATTAAGCCTAAAGCCTATATGTATATATATATATATATATATATATATATATATATATATATATATATATATATATATATATATATATATATATATATATATATATATATATATATATATATATATTAGGAATTCACTACCTACCGCAGACCGCAGCCGTGGCCTTGTGGTTGAGTGTCCGCTTCAGCTGCGGGAGGTCGTGGGTTCAAGCCCACGTTACTGTGGTCAGCTTCTTCAGGGGTGAAACGTCTGGGGAGGCAGCTTACGCCATTCAAATCCCGTCGAAACATGTGAGCAACCACTGACCTGCAAGGAAACGAAGACTGATGATGGTTCATGTGACAGATGAGGAAGATGAAGTCCAATAAATTCTTACACTGAATATATATATATATATATATATATATATAGATATGAGATATAACAGACAGTAATGCCAAGGAATGTACAGGGGAAGTTATTAAAACCAAATGGAATGTAAATAAGAAGAAAGAAAAGTGGATGAAAAAAAATTCGAAGGTCGTAGGTTCGATTCCTGCTCACAGTTGGTAATTTTTTCATCCACTTTTCTTTCTTCTTATTTGCATTCCATTTGGTTTGAATAACTTCCCCTGTACATTCCTTGGCATTACTGTCTGTTATATCACATTAATATTGTGTTAAAACACGGAAAAACGAGCCCTTAGGTATACACTTCTTTCCCTTACATATATATATATATATATATATATATATATATATATATATATATATATATATATATATATATATATATATATATATATATATATATATATATATATGTGTGTGTGTGTGTGTGTGTGTGTGTGTGTGTGTGTGTGTGTGTGTGTGTGTGTGTGTGCGTGTGTGTGTGTGTGTGTGTGTGTACATATATAAGTAATTATGAGCATCGCAACAGATTTGCCATTGAGTAACTGCGGTCAAGTATACTACAGAAAATAAAAGTCAAATTGTTTTTAACTGATTGCCGCATACTTTCTGTGCACTGTAATTATGCATACATAGCGCTGATGAGATGCGAAACTCGCTGAACGAAAAACCTTTTTGTAGAGTTTTCATTTCTTAGGTGCAATGTCGGCTTATTAAAGCCAGTTGCCTCCTTTCTAAAAAAAGTGACAGACTAGACGCTTCACTCAGACAAAAAAGCAATAGAAGTAAGGTATTAAAACACGCAAAGCATCGTGGATATCGTATTAAATATATTGCTAAAACTCTTATCAAGACTTCTTTGGCCATCCGCAACGCTTTAGACTGCCACACCGGCCGCCAATATGCCCGATGCAATATACTTTAATGGTTCATGAAACTGCGACGCGGTCATGGAGAAGCGCGATCAATCAATCACTGTCGTCTTTCTCATCGCTGAAGAACAATCGATATGCACTGCGAACGAGCTCGGGGCGTACGAGAACGTACACGGGACAGAGTTTGCGTTTGCTCTGGCTTTATCTAAACCCAGTGGCACTGTCTATTTCGGTTCCACGTCTTGCCTTCACAATTGTGACAGTTTTGAGCCTCCGAGCCCCGTCATCTGCGCCTCGATCACAAACAAACGCCTTCGAACAAACATTTTTCTTGCGCCTTCCAGCTCCAATTGTTCTTCAATATTTCTAAGCTGATTTTTCTAGCCGGTCGATTTTTCCGGCACGAAGAAAAATACTGTGACGCCGTCGTATATTGATCCACTGGCATTATTCGGGAACAGATCAGTGACAGGCATTTCCTCTACTCGTTCTTTTGTCGATGCTCACAAAAAAAAAAACGCCAGGCCTGCGCGGAAGCCGCAGCACGGTCGCAGCGAAAGCTGGAAGAGCAGCCTTTCAGAGCCTTTTCTAAACACTCATTGCGTAACTGCTGCAAGCACACTTGCTTGATACTCACTAGGGCATTAATAATCATTTTTTTGGATTAGTAGGCCGGCATTCGCTATGCTATATTTTGTCACTCTTCTGAGAAGCATGGTATCCGTTGAACACTTCCAAGGAATTTCGTGCCAATTGCTCATGCAGTGGGTGACGGCGATCAGGAGTAATGGCTTAAGTGGGTATGCACCGCAGTTATTAGGGGAACAAGAACAAGCTTTCGTAATGGGTCAGAGCATTGGACTGCCCACTCCTTACGCTATTCGCGTTGTGCGATGACTGGTTGTTTCGCTGTTTTAAAACGCTTTATAAGTCGTATGAACCCGACTGATTTCCCGACATCAAGCCTGCGTAAGGCAAGTTTGCCAACAAGTCACAAGCACCGGCGTAGCTCAGTGGTAGAATACTGGGCTGGCACCCAGCGGACCCAGGTTTGAGCCCCACTGTGTCATTGGTGCTATGTATTTTTTTCTAGTTTCGCACGATGTGGTTACGGACACCAGTGGTGGCGGTGGCGACGGCGAAGGACAATTGCGCGTGACCCAAGTTGTGATCACATGACAGCTTTTGCTGTAAAATAAATCAGCTACTGAAAGCTGTGGCCTTACTTCTAACGCGTGTTGAGCTTCCATACTATCTCATGGGCGCAATCATGTTTGGTGGAAAGTTTGCTTTGCGAAGTGATCATATCTTTGAAACGCTGTGTGGAAAAAAATTATATTTGCATCGAGAATACTGCGAACTCTAAATAAAACTATATTGCAATACTCAGCAATTTTTGTAAGTGACAGGTCAATGTTGCATTTGTTTTGCCATTCAATCTGGCTTCTGCTCACTGGTCATATTCTTGGCGTACCAAAGTTACCTTGTTTTAACTCTCGACTACAAATCTCGCACCACAGCAACACTGTGTTTGAGAAAAAAAAACGTAATAACCCTAGTCACAACGAGCAGCAGTATAGCGCTTCCATATCTACACAAGGTTTATTAAGCGAAAGTATCAATATAACACAGCAATACGAAACGCGACGAGAAAGTGGAATGTTGAGCTATGTTACCGCATGAACATTTTCCTGAATTCAGGTATTGTAGTGGCAGATGACGTTGCCAAGTGTTTGTTCAGATTACGCTTTAAAAGATAACTTACAAACCCCAATTAGATGATTCAATCAGTACTTCGAATACAGAATAAGAAGTGGAAGCTGCTCGGGCGTTTCTGTAGGTGCGTTGTAAACGAGGGTGTCAAAACCGGAACCCGAAGGTGAAAGGAGTGAAATGCAACCGATGACGGCGTGTAGGGCAAACAACAACAGTAACAAGTACAACTACAATTATTATTACTACTACTACTACTACTACTACTACGACTACCACTACTACTACAAACCACACCAACAAAAAGGTGTATGAGGAAAGAGAACAAAGTCTAGCATCAAACATAGCCTAAAGCGAAAGCCGCCAATCTTCCACACGTGTTTCTGCTCACTACCGAGAGTGCTTTGCGCATTAAACATAGCGCGAATATTTTTCTACGAACGGTGCTATACTATGGTATTACTGCATCGGTTATATGCACACAGTACAATGCATTTTCACGTTATCATAGGTTTGTAAGTGCGAAACACGGATCTTTGTATGCGTTCAGCCTATCGTGACTGTTTCGGAATGGGCTCTGGCGTTCGTTCTTGCGGACGCTCAAATCGACACGCCGATTTAGCTGCGGATAAACACGGAGCCAGAGTTCCTTTGGAAGCGACGTTTGTGACAGCGCCCGGGGGCGATTTCAAACTGTCTCGGTTGCGCGCGCACGTACGCGAGGCAGCCAGCGCATCTGAATCGACATCAGCCGAGATGAAAATGCGATCTGGTTTTCGAAGTTGTTGCTACTCGTCTGCCGGGCTTTCCGGGATTTTCCGCGCGACGTACCAAGCTACGCGTGTTGCTGGCATCGCTATATTCGCACGCTCCATCAAACTCAAAGAAAACACCGTTTAATATATAACGATGACTTCAACGAAAGAGTGAGATTGTTTTTTGTTTCGTGCTGTTTTTGTACGCTGCGAATGGCATTGGCGCGTTGGCAGGACATTTATTCGATCCACCTTAGTTTTTTTTGCAAAAAAGCTGATAATTAATTTAGTCGGCGGATTTTTATGGCCACTACACTCAATATAATTCTGGATTATAACTCTCCTAACGAAAAGCTATTAGGGTGCAATAATCCCAGCACATACGGTGGTGCACGTTTCAGTGACTGTAACAGTGCGCTTGCGAGCTCGATCTCACAAGTTCGAATCCGGTTGTGCCAGTTTCATTTAATTTGAAACCTAGGAGATGAAAGGCATCGTGTATTAATTTTCCCATGCTTGTAAAAACAGTCAGCATACTCGTAAACGTTTCCTAGTTCTCGACTACGGGGTGCCTCCTCATAAGCGAAAGGCACTCGAATGTAACATGACACGATCAATTCTTGGGAGAAGCAGTGGTCTGTGTTGGCCGTGGCAAGTAGGTGTAAAATCAATAGAGTTATGACCAAGTTTGATGATCAACACGTTCGTTTCGAAGATACACAGCTACAAGCCAGTGAACGTTACCATTGTACAAATTGTGATAACCATGTCGCGGAAAACTTTTCAAACAATAGTTCAGTGGCCCAATGACATTTGATAACATCAGAAGTCCCAAGCGCACATGAAGTAATTTTACGGGTGACTGTTACGCACTTTTGTGATATTGTTCGAGCACATCATAACAAAACAAGTGTACGAGATCTTGGCAATGCGTGCACGCCAACCTTTATCATTGAACAGAAATGTTACTTTGATTACAACTTTGAACAGCGCGGAATGGCAAGCCAAGAAACAGACTTTTACAGTCAACTGGTGATCCGACTTGCTCTATTTGTTTCCTTCGAAACGTCAGCAGCGTGTGTCAATCGGCCTTTATCGCTGGCCCTCTCCGTGTTGGCCAATATGCCATCGATTACCGGAGCTAACTCTCTAATCCGACCTACAAGTGTGCACGTGCCGGTAATCGCGAAAAGACTGGCAACATGCAAACTCAGAACGGCAGTGAGAAGTAATCGCAGTCCGAAACGAGAAGGACGCGTAAAAATGTAACGGGATAAGAACGCTGCCCTATACGAAAGCCGCGGAAACCGGCGGGTCGTAATGTCACTATGGGCGCCCGTCCTGCCCGTTATCGCGTTCTGCCAGGCACCGTTGCGAACCAACAGGGCAGGCTCCGTTTCTTCCCCCTTGCAGAGTATTTTATATAGATTTATCGCCCGCACACATCGTTGCCGACCGAATACTAATAACAAAAGTGAAACGGTGCCGAAAGAACTCGTGAAGAACAAGCACGAAGTGCTACAGACGTATCTGAAAATTTACCACTACCAAACATTAAACCCTTTTGTTCAAATCCCGTTTCGAATTTCTGTTTCTGTCAGATTCCGTTCGTCCAGGGGCTGTGGCTGCGTTTAAAGCAAAAATTAAAAAAATAAAGGGGGAATACGGCGGTAGTACGGCGGCGGGCATCCCCGGAGGACAACGTCAGCTTTTTCGAGACCCCGAGTTTTAATTTTGTTTTGTCTCATAAGCCTCCGGCGAGCCGCGCCATGGTCCCTGAGAACAACGAGGTGCGATTTCGCGGTTCGCTACACAGCAGGCGCCACTGCACGCAGGAACGTGTGCTTTGAACTGTGCCGCCGCTGCTGCTGGCATGGCGTTGCAAGAAGGAAATATTTCGGTAAAATAAAGCAATAAAATGAAACTACGCAATATCAGCAACAGTGCCTGGCCTTTAACAAGACTTGACTTGCTATTTACACAGATACTCAGTTTCCTCGTAAAAGCTGCAATATAGAACAGCGGTATTGACTGTATTGTAAGTAGTAACTGTATAACTTGTGACGTAGTGCTTTACATGTCTTTATTACGCCTGGAGGACGTAGTCGAAACAGTCACCTCCGAGGCACGGAACAGACTCAATGGAAGTCCCCACAAACGATGAATATGAAGAACACCACGTGATGATCAATATGTGAAAGTCCTAAATAAGCGTCTTATAAATGCCCACAGTATTTACACTCTGTGAAGAAGAGTGCCTATAGATATTACCGTGAACTTCGAAAATCTGGTTGTCGTGGGCTCATGAATCATACCGATTTATCTTGATGAGAGTTATCTGATAGACCGCACAGTGGCACAAGTCAGTTTGATGACGATAGTTCACTTCATTTTAACGGCATAGTGATTTAAGAAAGCCGTAATTTCTGCGGTCTAACGCAATGCAGACGTATGCCACTGCATGGTCCACCAGAAAGCAACTGTCATCAAACGGGTGCAAGTGCGGCCTATCAGAGACAGAAAAGGAATGTAGGAAAGGTAGGGAGGTTGACTAGACTATGCGTCCAGTTTGCTAACCTACACATGGTGAGGGGGAGAGGGGAGTAAAAGAGAGAGAGAAAGATAGACACATGTCACATCACACACACAATGCCGAGTTTCACAGGCGGTCCCTCAATGAAGTTGCTGACAAGTATCTCAGGAGGGCTCGTGTGGCTTTCTGTGCTGATGTGCTGCGCGACCATGCTCCCAAGAAATTTGCTTAATTAAATGGCCGGTCATCGAGTCTATTCAAGGCACACTGGAGAGTCCGACGATCTTCATCAAATTGGGCACAGTGGCACAAGAGATGTTCAGTAGTCTCTATACAGTTACAGCTTTCACACATGGATGAATTCGCCATGCCAATGCGATGGCTGAATGCCTTAGTAAACGCTACCCCAGTCCACAGCCGGCACAGCATTGTAGCGTCACGTCGAGAAATCGTGGATGGAAGTTGTTTCTGGAGTAATGACTTAAGATTCTTAGGGCGATGATTGGAGTTAAATGGAGAATTCCCGTGCGCAAGCGTGGCAATATGCGCGATGTGACGAAGTTCTCTAGCTGCGTCTACTCTTGACAAGGGTATTAACAGTGGGGGCGCTCCATCGTGGGCACATCTGGCAGCGTCGTCGGCGAGGTGGTTACCACTGATGCCACAGTGGCCCAGCAACCATTGTAAAACAATGTCGTGTCCTTGATCAGCAGTGCAATGACAAATTTCATTAATACGAAACACCATCTGGTGGTAGTTGCTACGTCGTAGACTTCGCACTCATTGAAGGGCTGCCTTGGAGTCGCAGAAAATGGCCCATCTACTAGGGGAGTCTTGCGCAACAAACTCCACAGCGGCTCGAAGAGCGGCGAGCTCGGATCCCGTAGATGTCGTGACGTGTAATGTCTTGAATTTGACGGTGATTGATCGAGATGGTAAGACAAAGGCACCTGTCGAACTTCCCGAGACCAAACCGTCCGTGTAAACATGAATTCGGTTAGCATACGACAAATGCAAAAGGTCCAGTGAAATCTGCTTGAGGGCTGCAGATGACAGGCTTGCCTTTTTAGATATCCCCGGCACTTCAAGGTGCACAGTCGGTCTTTTCATGCACCACTCTGGAGATAGTGGTATGGTTGCGGCCGAGAATCTCCACGAGATGGAATTCTGGTTAGCCGCAACAACTTTGGAAAACGCTGCCTTTAGTCTTTCTAGTGGCAAGCTAGTAAGGTGGTGGTTAGGCACTCTGGATATGTGACGGATATGTGTCCGGAGTGTGTCGACAGGTATATATGTCGTGATCGGATGGTCTTTAGCAATACCAATTGTTGCTAACGTATTAGCGCACCGAGGTAGCCCCAAGTATGTGCGGAGGACTTGGCCTTGAATGCTTTGCAGGACCCTCATGTTAGTTTTTCCGGCGTTGGAAAGCACGGGCGTGCTATACCGCAAATATCCCAAGAAGACCGCTCTGCTCAGCTGAAGCGTAGATGACACTGATGTGCCCCACGTTTTACCAGCGAGAAATCTCATCACGAGTGTGATAGAGCTGAGCCTCTTCTTCAAGTGCGAGATGTGAGCACTCCACGACAGATCTCTGTCGATAATGACGCCCAGGAATCGGTGACGTCTCATATACGAAAGTTTCACGTTGTCGATAGAAACAGGATAACAGATCATGGGCCTGCGGGTAAAAAGGACTAAGGCGCACTTCTCGGTGGAAATTGTGAGGCCTCGAGCTTGGAGGTACGTCGACGTTATTCTCGCTGCTTTCTGGAGCTGTGCGCGTACCTGGAGTCGTGTCACTGCTGAAGCCCAGATACATATATCATCAGCGTATGTAGAGATATTGACTGATCGAGGTAGACTTTGTACAAGGCCAATGATCGTGAGGTTAAACAGCGTAGGGCTGAGGACCCCGCCTTGTGGAATGCTACGAGCGGTGTAATGATCAACGGTGCGGCCTTCCTCAGTGAGCGCGAAGAAGGATCTCCTCTGTAGGTAGCTCCGAATCCATCGAAACATTTCTCCACCGATTCCAATGTTCGCCAAGGCATCTAGGATGGCATCGTGCGTTACGTTGTCGTAGGCACCTTTCACATCGAGGAACATTGCAACCGAGATGCGCTTGAGGTATTTCTGTTGTTGCACAGAGGTTACGAGGTCGATGACATTATCAATAGAAGAGCGGCCTCTTCGAAAACCAGCCATGACCACTGGGTATATATTATAGCGTTCAAGTTACCACTCGAGGCATGTCAGAACCATTCTTTTCATTATTTTCCGCACGCAGCTGGATAGCGCAATGGGTCGATATGATGCCAGATCAAGCGGCGACTTTCCAGGTTTGAGGATTGGTACCAAGCGGCTGGATTTCCACCTTTCTGGAATGACGCCATCGTTCCATGACTGGTTGTAGCATTTTAGTAGCTGGTCTCGGCCGCGTCTTCCAAGATGGCATAAAGCAGTGTATGTAATACCGTCCCGCCTAGGTGACGATGAACGTCTGCAGGTGGCTAGAGCTGCATCCCAATCATCGAGTGAGAAAGGCATATTCAGTTCAGAAACTCGTGCTACGGGAGCATCCCCGAGAACTTCGTCACTCATGGTAACCACATTACCCGCAATCCTCACGCAGAAATCTTCAGCAACGTAAACGTGCAGGCGGCCTTGATGGAGAGCCAATGTGCTGAATGGACGATGTTGTGGAGTCGAGCCAAGGCCACGCACCGTCCTCCATATATGGGACATAGGCTTGCGAGGATTGAGTGATTCACAAAATTTCTTCCACCATTGGTCCTCCAGCTTGTCCATTCGAAGTTGGATTTTCTTTTGTAGACATCGAGCGTCTCTGAGGTCATGAATCGAATTAGTGCGCCTGTACCTCCTCTCCGCCCACCTACGAATCGTTCGTAGTCGTTCAAGTTCTATATCAAATTCTGTACGCTTTGATGTGTATTTAAAGGCGCACGTAACCTCTTCCATCACATTTTTCATTACCTCCTCGAGGCCGCACGCGATATCATCGCATGCCTCTTCTACCTTTGCCTTGTACATTGTCCAATTTACTCTTCTGTTAGTTGATGAGGAGGAAGTTGAAAAACCTGTGACCTTCAGATACGTTGGAATATGATCGCTGCCGTGAGTCTCAACATCAGTGAACCATCGCACTTGGGTGAATTGCCGTGACACCAATGCAAGATCCAAGCAACTGCTATATCTCGAACCACGCAAATACATTGAACTGCCGTCATTCATAACGTTAAGTTCGTGGCGTGAGGCGAATTCAGCAAGTTTCCGGCCTCTGGAATCAATCTTTGTGCTTCCCCAAAGCAAGTGATGAGCATTAAAATCACCAATAACAATCCAAGGTCCAGGTGTAGTGGTCAAGATGTCATGTATACTTTCACCATCGAACTGACCAAATGGTGAGATGTATGCGCCGATAAGTGTGAAGGCTACCTTCTTCTTTGCAATGCGGAGGCATACATATTGATTTCTTTTGTGGGGTTGCACCAAATGTGGAATGTAGGTTAAATCTGTGCGGATATATATAATTACTTTGCTGGGCTCACCACAAGTCGATGAAGTGAAGGCTTCGTAGCCAGAAAGCTTTATCGCTTTTGACAAGTTTGGTTCACATATTACTAATATAGGAAATCTGTTGCGGAAAACGTAATGTCGAAAACATGAGATCCGTGATTTAAGTCCTCTGGCATTCCACTGTAAAACTGTCGCACTACGTACTTCGTTTCGGAATGAAGGCAGTGAAAGCGCCATTTTGTCTATGCGAAGTAGGCAAGCACTGGACTCAGGGCATTCAATACTTGCACTGCACATCGTGCTGTAGGCGTGTTCGTGTTGCCTATAAGCGTGCGAATGGCATTGATGAGAGACTTGATCATCGTCAAAATTTCTCGGTCACGCTCGGTCGCCTCATCTTGGCGAGATGCAGAAAGTGGTGCTACCGGTGCACGTTCAAGTTTTTCTGCAGGGGTTATCCTTGGAAGTGGTGGCCATGCTTCTTCCAGAACCTCCTTTGCAGGGGCATCATTCTCAGTGCACGTGTTCTTTCTGTCCGGCGTTGGTGGTGAAGCCAATTCAACGAAAGGAGCCTTTACAGAAGACTTGATACTGTGGGCAGGCTTTCTATATGAGCGTCGGCGACGAGAACGATGTCGCCTGACGACATCAACCGCTTCTCGGTGAGTCGAACGGTCCCTCACCATTTTCTTCAAAACCGAAATCTCCTGCCTTATTTTCGGACACTCTTTTGATGCGGCGTCATGGGGCCCTTGGCAATTCGGGCATTTATAGGAATTAGCATCACAGTTTTCGGCAGAGTGTGGTGCACCACAACGAGAACATGTTGTAGAATTTCCACAGACGGCGCTCACATGACCAAATTTCTGACATTTTCGGCACTGAAGCGGCTTAGGGACAAATGGCCGCACAGCATGTCGGAAATGACCCACCTTAACATGTGTCGGCAGGCAATCACTCTTAAAGTCTATCTTCACACATCTCGACTTTCCTAGACGGCACACCTGTAGTATTTGGGGCCCATCATTAGCAGGCTTAATAAGAATCGGCAGATCTTCGTTCGAGATGGTCACATCGATGTCATATATGACGCCTGTAGTTGCCTGATTTCCTAGCGGAATGATAGTGTGAACATTTATGCTGCCAAGGACGGTAACTTTGCTCAGTGAACCTAACGCTGACGCTTGAGCGACGTCCACTGCTTTAACATTTTTCCGCGGATTCACTCCGATATCATTAATACTGTTCGGCACCAGTGCCTCGAGCTCTGAAGATACAGCTTGCCTGTTCAGTAGTCTCATGTTGACGGATAGTTGCGTAGGCAAGAAAAGGACGGTGTACCTCGGCGGGCTTTGCGGGGCCCTCCCAGCAGATCCGTCCAAGGATGCCCTGAGCATCCTCCGCTTTGCTTTCTGGCTCATGACGGTCACGTATTCGTCGTCGGAGCTGTCGACGCTCTCGGCAGTGTCAATGAGGGTAGCCTCGCTGTCACTGGAAAGGCAGTTACGCTTCCTTGAGGCTGCCGGCGCTGTCGCCGGCAACTCGGGTGGGCGTGCAGATGAGTCCACTTCCATCACCACCGAAAAGGGAACTATGTTCCCCGTATAACTGCGAAGATAAGTGAAAAGTCTGAAGATGAACGGCAAACGCTTAGCTACAGCAACACTTCGTCTCTGCGGCCTACCAGAAGACTCTTATCATCATAGACATGAATGTGCCAGAAAAACTGGGCACACTCCGCTACTCCCCATTGACCCACTAGAAATTAATAAGGCGACAGCACTTGCGAGAACACCCCGAGGAGATGGAAGGCCTACACCGACGAAGACGTGTCCGTAAATCTATGAGAGCTATGAACGCTAGTTCTCACCATGAATTTGTCTTTGGCTGCATAATCATGTCGTGTCTGTGACTGGAATAGAGCTATACGGACGCGTTGTTTTAGAGGCCGTTTCTGTCCAACAAGCTTGGACATCCGTGTCTCATTTGGGACTGCCTTAATTTGGGACTGCATTTGGGAAGCCATTCTGCATTGAGAATTAACTTGGAAACAACCGTGCACCACACAGCTCACGCCTAGAAACGAACTGGAACCTACCTATGAACAACCTGCATTACCTAAGGCCCAGAAAAAACAACAAAAGAATGAAAGAGAAAGGAATGGAGGAAGAGGAATCAAGAAAGAAAAAGAAATAAACAATAAAATGAAAATGCAGATAGACGAAAGCAGAAGAAAAAACGAAAGAAAGAAAAAGGAAAGAAAGAAATACTTTAGAACATTCATTAGTTTGATTGATATGTGAGGTTTAACGTCTCAAAACCACCATATAATTATGAGAGACACCATAGTGGAAGGCTCCGGAAATTTCGACCCCCTGGGGTTTTTTAACGTGCGCCCAAAGGTGAGCCCACGGGCGTATACAGCCTTTTCGCCTCCATCAAAAATGCAACCGCCGCAGCCGGGATTCAATCCCGCGACCTGTGAATCTGCACCCGAGTACCTTCCAAAAAACCCCTACGGCGGGACAAGAACAAAGAAGATTATTTGCAGAACTTAGCAATACAGCAAAATTCAGGACTACATAGGTGCCCATAACCTTCACTGGCTCTTAAGCCTAACGCTTTCAACACAAATTAAGCCATTTTTTTACAGAACCTAATGAGAGAAGCGGTGGTACTTGATAGCACCACAATGATGTCCGGGAATATTGTATTAACACAATGCTTACCGAAAATTTGAAGGGTGAGGACGATAAAAACAATAGAGAAAATTTCATTTGCTGCTACCACCGTACCGCTTGTATTTGCTCGAGTTACTTACTAAAATGTTCATGAAGTGAAAATGGATATTTTGAGGGCATATCATTAGCTTTAGTTGTGAAATACCAACAACCCGGAAGGAATAAACCAGTGTACGATAAAAATATGCCTAACAAAAAGGACAATTTATGATACACTACACTGCTTCGTTTTAGGAGTACAAATTCAGTTTCAGTGATGTATCGAATGCGAAATAGAATGGTATGGAGGCTTGATGAATATATAATGCTGCAACAGACATCCTAGCATCGCTATGGTATTTGAAAAATGATTGGTAGAAGGAAAAACGTGCCAGAGGAGAGTGCAGGAGGTGGCCTCGCCATGAAATTTACGCACAAATTTGCAACGTTATGAATTTTCACGGCGTCTACCGTGACATAATTGGTTCCTAATTGGTAGAATAAGATAGAATGTCCTCTGTGGGTGCTGGAGACTGACCAAGTGTGAGAAAATTTCTTCACCGAAATACAAAAAAATTATATGTCAAATCCCTGTCGTCAGATGCGAAGATTTGGGCGCGGAAAATGAAATTGAAACTGTGATTTATATTTTCTCATAGTTAGCATGAACGTTAAGGGTGAAGTTATTGTCATTACAGTTTTCAGAGTACTATCGATCAATGCAAATAAAATTATTTTTTTTCATTTAGTAACCTTTTGAAATAACTTAAGCTGTTGAATCGAATACAACTAGCCTACAGATCACCTTTCTGATCACCTTCAGACATTCTAACATCGATTTCGCCTAAACGCCAAACTCGCCGATTATACCTGTGCAGTCTTAACTTGACCACCAACTTACGTTGTAGTATTTGATATTTGAACTGGTTTCAGTGTGTTATTGTGTTTTTATGGTTCATTCTTGAGTACCATTCAGTATTATTTCTTTTTTTTTTGCTGCAGAACCTATTGATATGGAGTAGCCGAGCCAATATGGACCTCAACCTCTCCACAGCAAAACAGTTGGAACAGTACTGAACAGAACAAACCGGGAGGCACAGATGAAACAGCTTGCATTTACAGGTGAATAAGATCAGCTTACAAGCACCACCAGATCGTGGAAACGCATTTGGTTCTTTGTTTCGAAGCTTGTTTTAACATGATATAACCATCAGCTGCAAAATGATCGACAACGTAAGCGACTGCATAGGTTCGCGTATAGCCTTACGGACGTGCATTGGGCTCTTCACTGTTTTGCAAAAGGAGAAATAACGGCGTAGTGGGCAGTTAACAACTCGTATAGGCATTCTATAGTGGTTCTAAAGGCTCCATTTTAAGCACATAGTCCTTAGTTTTCTTATGGTTTCTTATAAGGCATGCATTGAGAACCAAAGCGAGGCAATCACTGCAAAAGGTGATGTGCTCGGGGTCTGAGTCTGCTATTGCGATGTACTTTTGAAGGTGAAGCTCAAGCATCCTCGAATTTTTTTATGTTCTTCGAGGACAATAATTTACAATACCGTAAATCACAAGCCCCGGCCTCCCACCCATTGCACTTGTTTGCATCTGTAAATACGACTTCGCATTTCGCCCATTCTTCAGCGTTTATCTCCTCTCTTGCTTCTTGGGCGTTTCGGTCCTCAGACTTCTTTGATGTACAGTATCGCATGTCGATGCTTAGATTTGCGCTGTCAGAGTTCTTTGTATTTAAAAACACTTGTTCTTTCTCTTTTACTCTCTTATAAGACCACGTGTACTCATAGTACGTGTCATACGTGTAATTCTGAAAAATGACCATATGGCATTTGTCAGGAAGCGTTTCCTGTAGTCTGATTTGACTAAAAGTAATCTAAGTCCCAAAAAAACACAAAAGACAGCGCTTCCAGGTAGAAGTTCTACACCACAGAAGTCAAGGATTCTCAGCAAAGCCATAAGTTACTGTTCATTTCATATTGTGGACTATATAATGATAATAAAGGTACAGGTAAGATTCCCGACTAATGATTGCGATTCTGTGATGAGTGAAAGCAAAAGTCTCATAGGTTTTCACACTTCAAAGCAAAAAAAAACGAAAAAATCGTGCCCAATGTCAAATATGCCACTGCTACATCTTTCGGGAGCTATTTTCGAGGCTGTTGTTGATGATAAGGGGGATCGAAACAACTTGCTGCAGATTCACGGGAGAGTGAGCAAGCATCTTCAAGGCGTTGAACACGTTTTACCATTACATATAGCTGCAGTTCTGCATGTCTTAACAAGGGAATTGCAGCCGTAAGACTGAAAGGAATCTAGCCTGCGTAAAAAATGTGCAACAAATTCTTTCGGCAATCGGCAATTTGCTTCCGGTCCCACGAAGGGTCGCTGACTCGCCGCGCATGGATACCGAGCTAGTTCTGAAGTTCTGGAGGGCCTGATACAGAACTAGTGCCCTCTACCGAACCGACCGGAAATTATTGTAAGGCCAACCAAGCAAGAGCGCGAACATTGAAGACATCCTATTCCATAGCGTCAACCCACAATCTTCCGTTCTGTTACAGAAGGAATGTATTGTTCTTGCGATTCGTTATTTGTTGGGCTGTTCTGGTTACGTAGCCGTTGGTAAGTCTTCATTCTTGCATTAGCAAACTGTTCATACTGCCCAAATTTGGGAAGCAAGACCAGAAAAATTACGCGTCGTTATTCGGTCTTTTGAAAAAACAATAAAAAATACGAAAAATCAACCGATCTATAATTGTGGAACACGAAAATGCGCTACGCAAGAATAGCGCCAAGTAAATTGAGAACTAAGAATTAGGAGCTGGAGGTTTAGTGTACCACGCTTAAAGCAGATGACGACTAGCTATGAAAAAACAGAAGAGGTAAATATAAAATTAAGGCTTTTTGCAGAAAATCTCCTTTTCATTCAGTGGGAAACGACATTTGACTAAAAAAATAAAAGTTATATTGAATCAATATAAATCATTACCTCGACGTTCACCCGTGAATTCCAGAGCATGAAAATTCAACCAATTTTCAATGGTAAAGCATACACGCGTACACTTACTTGTTTCACATAACGTTCAAAATTTATAAAAACTCTTCCTTTATGTCTTTCGACCTTTACATTTTCTTTGCGGATTAAAAACCAAGAACTTGTGCAGAACACTAGTTCATGAGCGTTGTTACCATACAGGCATGTAAAGTTCTTGGAGCAGAATGCGTGTTGATTTGAAAAGAATGTAACATTACTTGATATC
Organism: Rhipicephalus microplus; assembly: GCF_043290135.1. Classification (NCBI taxonomy): domain Eukaryota; kingdom Metazoa; phylum Arthropoda; class Arachnida; order Ixodida; family Ixodidae; genus Rhipicephalus; species Rhipicephalus microplus. Next base: position 197,640,740 of record NC_134701.1, read on the forward strand.
CCAGAAATTCCATCCACGACATCGATCTTATTATTATCACTGTAGCAATTACTTTATGTCATTCGCGCTAAAGGCATGTCCGTATGTCCGGCGGACTCAGTCAAATCTCTTTTTTAATACCAAGTGTATTTCTTTGCGCACTGCAAGCACTTTTTGCATCTATCTATCTATCTATCTATCTATCTATCTATCTATCTATCTATCTATCTATTTATCTATCTATCTATCTATCTATCTATGTAGGCGCCTACATCTGTGTGCTCTCGTGATCACTCCCTTAAGTTGGTGTGCACCGAAAGTAGAACGAGAGGGTAAGATGGTTTGACGAACACGACCCGCTCGTCATGACATGAAATATGTTACAATGTCATCGTGTACGTCGCCAAATACTTCAAAAAACAGTCGTACATACCCGGGGGCGGTATGTGCCACTGATATGCGGGTATGTGCCACAGGTGATATACGTTTCATATCTACCCAGGAACACTCAAAACACAAGCGGGTTACTTTAAAGCTTGAGCTTTAAAAAACCTGCCATAGGCAGCGTTCACCAGACGAACGCAAACAATAAATATCAGTATCCCAGCAGGATTCTAACTCTATCATTCTGCGTGGCAATGAAGTATTCTATCACAGAACCACGCCAGGCTTCGGACATACTTTTGAAGTAGACGCTAGTGTTCGTGTAACGCCAATTGTGGTTGTAGAACAGGCTCTCGAACTTTATAAACATTACATATGTGCTCCTACGATGAAGCAGTCAAGTCGGGCTAACGTAAATTGTAGTTAGTCGTCATCCACTGAACTAGAATTGTGTACCAGTGTTGAGGGCTACTATGCTCGCAAACATTAGCGCAAACACCAGCGCTTTGTATCAGCTTACCGCTTTCGGTGCTTCTAATATCCATGTTGATGTTGGCATTGTTACGCAGCTGCAAGCAACTGTAATATAAAACACGTGCGGCTGTTTCACGTATGTGTACGCATGAATTTTTACATATACTTAGCACCACTATCATTGTCTTTCTCAATCAAACAAATGAAACACATTCACCTATCATACGCATCCTTCCCGAAACATTTATTCCCCAAGTACGTGGAATCGGTCGATCTTTATTTGCCTCAATTACTTCACCCGAGGGCAGAATAATTTCATAGGAAAGTGGTTTCAGGGCAACAACAAAAAAAGTTTAGGACCCTAAAGTTTCGCCGTTAGGATTTGAATGCGACAGCATTATGTATTCCATAGTGCGTACTCAAACCACTTAATATGTACATTTTATTGTATGATGTTACTCGAGAAGTTTAAACTTTGAATTATTGCAATGTAACTGATAAAGTGTTAAGTGTTTTGTGCAAGTGAAGCTTTCGCATATATTTGCATTCTGTGTAATCTTTAGTGTGTTTTACACTACGAGCAATTATTCGCATGAGCTGTTTTCCCTCTTGTTGTGCAACCACTACGCGATCTTAAAAAAACCCAAGCAGCAACGTGTGTGCCTTTCGTAACGGGTGGCCAGCTTTAAACCACGATGTCGTTATTATAATTATAACCGCACTTTCTGACGCCTTATGGCAATGTACGCCTGTACCAACGCACTTTTACTGCGATATTACATGTTGCATTGTGAAGCCTGTATAAAAGAGGTGTGCGTTCATGAAGCAAAGTTATTTTCCCTCTATTTAGAAGCCGACGCGTGGCTGAGTGATGCCCGACTCAAAATAAAGTAAAAAAAAGACGCACAGCTGATCGGAAGAACACCTCTTTGCCACGAAAACACGCTCTGTTCAATCCTCACTCAAACCCAGAATTTTTTAGGGGCGAATCTCCTTATGGCGTGGGTCTGTCGCTTCTCCGTATGTATGTATGTATGTATGTATGTATGTATGTATGTATGTATGTATGTATGTATGTATGTATGTATGTATGTATGTATGTATGTATGTATGTAATTAGCGGTGGCACATACCCGCTCTAAAGTAGGTATGTGCCACAGGGGTTGCGAGAAGGAAGGTGGTGGGGCTTGGAGTGTTCACTAGATGGACGCACGGACGGACGCACGGGCAGACGCATGCTCGGAAGGACAGGCAGACTAGCAGACGGACGGACGGATGGATGGATGGATGGAATCAGAAACTAACGAACAGACGGATGGACGGGCTCATGGACGGACGCATGGAAAGACGGACGGACGCATGGATTGACGCACGGATGGTCGCGCGAACGGACGAAAGCAAGAACGAACGAACGGACGGAAGCACGAACAAGCTGACGGACGCTTCGCCCCACTCATCATCATTTACTGCATGGATACACTGTGTTTTTTTATATATTTTATTTCCATCTTTCTTGGTTTTTCAGTCACGCACAACATGATTTTTCGTTCAAAATTAGCGACGCACACTACCACCAATATTTGTGCGAAACGAGCACATTAACGCTGTCGTGTTAAGACGCTTTAGAGATAAGTACCGGGATGGGTAAAGTTCGATTACAACTTCCTGAAATAACACTATACAGCCGTTACTCAGGATTTAAGCACACCTAAGAAGATGTTACATAGGAAGTAAAGGATTCGCGAGTTGTAGTTGTCATATATAAGTGGTCTTTGAGGAATGGTAGCAATGTTTAAACATAATATATCAACTAAATTTATCCGCAGCCACAAAACCTTACTCATCAGACGCCAATAATGGTTTCCCCTAAGCACACCGCCAACACTCCTTTCACGAAACTTTCCATTACATTCATTGTTTACGAAGCAAGTAATGAACGAACGATGAACTCCTTCAGTCTCTTCAGCAAAATTATTAGTACCAATAAAATACTCTCCTAAGCCAGGAAAGTCCCCTAACTTGGACAACATAAGGCCAATATCCTTGACATCATGTATCGGCAAGGTTGCAGAACATGTCAGGCACAAGATAAACAAGTACTTAGAAGATAATGACATATATACACACAATATGGTTGGATTCAGGGCAAGGGTATCCACACAATATGCATCGAAGCTTATCTAACACCAGGTCATCGACCACGAAGCCACAGACGTGAGAGCCATTCTGTGCCTAGATCTAAAAAAAGCGTTTGACAACATCCACCACTCATTCATACTCGAAGCAATTTCCAAGCTTGGTCTAGGGAAAGCCTTCTATGACTACGCATGGTCCTTTCTTACAGATCGGAAAGCTGTGATGAAGATTGCAAATATTGAGACCACAGCAATTGAACTAGAAGCAAGGGGCACGCCGCAAGGGGCAGTGATTTCACCAATGCTGTTCAACAGTGCCATGATTGGACCGTCAAAGAAATTATCGAGCATTGAAGGATTGGAACACAGCATATACACAGATGACATTACCATCTGGTGCACAGGTGGAAGCGAGGGGCAAATTGAGAGCGCCCTGCAAGAGGCGATTGACACCGTAGAAGAGTACCTTCGTCCGTCTGGGCTCACGTGCTCCTCCAATAAGTCAGAACTTTTACTGTATCGGACTGCACGCCGGGGACCGAAGCCCAGGGGATGGAAGCCGTTAAACCAGATAGACATCCACCTCCGTACAAATCAAGAGATACCATCCAGAGGGTCGACTACATCAAAGTCCTGGGCATGCTGATAGAGTCTACCGGCGCAAACAGCAATTCTATAGCCAAGTTGACTTGGAAAACAGACAGTGCGGTGCACCTCATATGCAGAGTGGCCAACAAATAAAATGGCATCAAGGAAGACAAACTCATCAGGTTGATGCATGCGTTTGTTCTAAGCCACTTCACGTCGGAGGCAGCAATGCACAACTAGTCAAAAGCAGAGTCCGAGACACTGAATGTGCTCCTCAGGAAAGTTATCAAGAAGGTCCTGTGCCTACCCATACATACCAGCACCGAGCGTCTACTTGAGCTTGGCATTCACAACACGCTCGAAGAAATAGCAGAAGCCCAAGAGAGAGCAGAGTCTGCAAGGTTATCTACAACAAGGCCGGGGAGAATGATCCTGCAGGAACTGGGCCAACACCCAATGGCAATCATACGCAATCACAATGATATCCCCGACAACATCAGGGAGAATATCATGGTATCTCCTATACCAAGAAACATGCATCCAGAACACAACGTCAAAAGAAGAGTAGCGAGGGCCAGGACTATACTTCGTCAACTCTCAAATGAGGAACGAGGGGTCGTATTTGTTGACGCGGCTCCCTACACCAATGGGAAAGCGTTTGTGGCAGTGGTGGTCGATGGGGCTGGCCGTGTCGTCAACTCAGCGACGGTCAGGACGAAAGACCCAATCATTGCGGAACAGGTGGCCATCGCCTTAGCACTCAAGATGGATAACATTGACGTCGCCTACAGTGATTCCATGGCAGCACTACAGGCTTTCGCCAAGGGGATGGTCTCTGAACAAATGCTGAGAATACTGCAAGGCAAGAACATAACGCATCATGTTTTGAGTTGGTTCCCAGCTCACCTTGGACAAGTCAACGATTTCCCTCCCAATCTCAATGAAGCAGCACACGAGGCGGCACGAGAGTCTCTCCAGCCGCGCCTCCCCGAGGATGCGTTATACCGGTGAAGGGGATAACCGGGACATTCCTACAACATATAACGAGCTCACTAAACATTTCAAACCCGTCTAGAAGGATTTTCCCTCCACCTCACAAAAACCTAACTCGGCCCCAAGCACTTACATTAAGGCTTTTGCAAACGCGGATGTACCCTACTTTGAAAATGTTACACATTATGTACCCTGATTTATACCCAAGTAATCTTTGTCCACATTGTGGGGAAATAGCTTCATTAGAACATATGCTCTGGCAGTGCACCAAATTCGCTCTTTATCGAACATCACCTCTGCCAGATGGGAGGCGGCAATCGGCAGCTCGTGCTTGGCAGATCAGCTCTGGGCTGTCCACCAAGCCCACGAGGCGGCTGAGGAGCTTGGCATCTCAGTCCCCACGTGGGAGCTGCCCGCAACACAGTGATCGGTGTTTTAGAGGACCTAATAAAAGTTCATCAAATGCAATCCAATAAAATACTCAATCCACTCTCCCTGCAACTTTTTTCCATAACGCACAAAGTTCTGACTTTCATTCGCTATTCATCTAACTCGATAATGATAATGATGATGATGATGATGATGATGATGATAACTGTGGTCTTGCACGTTGAAGTGGGCGATCAACGAGTAATATGCAGCCCGGGTCTGCCTCTTTAAAAGGAAGAAGTTCTAGTTTCCTGCCCTTTCGAGGGCACCTGGAAGATTGCTGGTGCACCACCAGTGCTCCACCTATCGCTTCGTCAAATTCCATCTTTTTCCAGTTAGGGGGCGCACCCTGTTCACGGAATCCCAGCGCCGTCGTGAACGCACTGGGGTAACGGGTTCGTCTGCCCGAGCGGTTGCTCGAGCGGTTGCCCGGGCTACAGGCCCACGCATACGAGCACAGCGTTCTGAGTTGTTTCTTCGGCTGCGTTGCAGCGGTGGCAGGTCGGCATGCTCAGTGTGAACTTGGCCTGCATGGCGCGAGTGCGGAGGACCCAACCATGGGCCTCTGAGAGGAGACTGCTTCCCCTAATATTGTCGTAGAACCGTTCTGCTCCAACGGCTTGCTTGTTTGTACGGTATACTGACAGCGCCAGCTTTGTCTTAGTTGAAGTCCTCCACCTTTCCAGTTCAGCGGCTCTGACGTGTTCTCTCACTTTGTGTCTTTGGCCAGCTTGTGGGACGGCCGTGAGTCGGGTGGTTTCGACGCCAAACCATTCAGTGAGGACTTTTGTTCGAGTTGCCCACTTGGTGTTATAGGATCGTAGGTGGATGTACTTGTACATCTGCCGGGCCCACCCGGTCAACGCACGTCCCGCTTAATCTCCGCTCGTAGGATATTTTTGCCATGGCTTCTCACGCTTCAAAGGAGGACCAACGAACATCGCCTGGACGGCTTCATTTGGCATGCACCTCTGTGTGCCGAGGGCCTTGCGACCGACCTCCGTCTGTCGGGTCTCCAGAGCCTCTCTTGTGCCCGACGACAGGTCCAGCACCGCATTTTCGAGCGTCAGGCCCGGCACTGTCACTCATTTCCATAGCGCTCTGCACACCTGGAAACGGCTGAAGGACCACAGTTCAGGAGGTCGTGCAGCTCATGAGGGTTGTTCGCCAGGAAGACAATATTGTGGGCGTAAAACAGTGCCTCGATGTGTCGTATGTTTGTGCTATCCTCCTTCTTGTAGCTTTGGTTAAAGCCAAGCCCACTCTCAGTCAGACGATGCCCTAAACCTTCAACATAGAGCATGAAAAGCAGTGATGACATGGGGCACCCTTGTCGCAGGTCCCTTGCCACTTTGATGGGGTGCGAATTCTTTTGTCCCTACCGTACAACTGCCTGAGTGTCGATGTAAAGTGCTCTAAGCAGTGTCGCCACTTTCTCTCCCACACCTAGTTGAGACAGTGTCGAACACAGATTAGCCTGTTCAACGGCAACGTATGCCTGTGATATGACCAGAAAATCCAGAAAGATCGTACGGGATTCCTTTAGAGCGACTTCCATTGACTGCAGCGTCACCACAAAAAGGTTGTCTTCCAGGCATCTGCCAGGCCGGGAACCGTCCTGTAGTTTTCTTAGGACCTCAGCCTCGGCCCACTGTTGTAGCCTTGCTCGCACGATATGGGCAAACAGTCTGTACATTGCTGAGGTTATAGTGATGGGTCGATAGCTGTCAGAGAGAGAGAGAGTTCTCAGCCTTTTTCTATAGAATGAGCCTTATGCGGGCGTAGCTGCATCCCTTCGGTATGTTGCCAGACTGAATGACATAGTTGAGGGCGTCTCAAAATGTTCTCGAGCCTCCTTGCCAATTCGTTTCAGCAGCAGAGGTGGAATTCCATCCAGCCCAACCGCTGATGTACCATACAGCCGCTTGAGGGCCCGGTCAAGCTCTCTCTCAGTGATACCATCGCATCGTGGTAGGTCAGGATACTGGGGTCTCTCATCCAACTCAATACTATGCCCAGCTTGCAACCTGAGCTTTCCTGCCATATGTTCCGCGATGAAGTGGAAGCACGCCTCACCTGTGTACTCCCGCCCCATTTCGGGATCCTGAAGGCTGTCTGTCCATGGCTGGACTGTCGACTTCTGACCCTGTATGTGCCGCCAGAATTTCTTCCCTTCATCTCGACCAGCCTCTTTTATTTCCTTTAATATATTGCGGTTTATGGTTCTCATGCTGTCTTGGACCAAAGTAGGTATAAAATATCATCATCAAACACCGGAAGAAGAAGAAAGAAGACTGCTGCCTGGAGCGAGCGCGTGCTACTTCGCTTCTTCTAATAAACTGTATTCATTCGAAGCAGTCCCTGGTCTCGATCGTCTTAATAATGGTGACGTGACCAGGATACTACTACTCGCCAGCAAAAAAGGTCAACCTGCCACGGAGCAGCAGAGAAGAAAACGGCGAAGGAGCAGAGGATCGACCTGGATCGAGCGACGAGACCAGTACGTGTCGGCAGTTCACCTGAGACCGAACATGAGCAAGGGACAGAAGTTCAATTACTTGTTAGCATCACTAACCGGAAAAGCGGCGGCTGCTATTGAAGGACTTCAGTACTCGGCAGAGGAAAATTATGATGACGCAATCAAAATACTGCAAAAAACGTTCGGCAATCTAGAACATTTCATTGAAATGCACATGAACGAGCTATTGAGTTTGGAGAAAGTGAGGTTTGTTCAAGATACCGATGACTTAAATAGGCTAGTACAAAGAGTACAGGTAAACATATTGGCACTCAAGTCACTTAAAGAAGAAACCGAGAGCTATGCGCCGACGTTGTTAACGGTATTGAAAAGAGCGATTTCACCAGAATTATCAGTGCAGTTCAAGTCAAAAGAGGCTATGAGAAACTGCTCAGCTTCAGAAAACGGCGAGCAAAACAACGCAACGGGAAAAGCGTGCGAGGAAAAGCTGGACAGGCTTATGTTATTCCTAAGAGAGCAAGCGGCTTTTCGTGAAGAAACACAACGTGAACAAGAGAGGATAACTGCAAAACCAAGAGAGAACCACGGACATATGCGCACAACTTCAAGCTTCTATAGCTCAGCGGACAGAATATGCTTATTCTGCAAGCAGAAAACCACGCAACCGAAAACTGTCGTAGGAGCATTCCAATGGATGAAAAGAAAGCTATGCTTACCGAAAATAGAGCAGGCTTCAGATGCACGCGACCAAACCACACTGCACGCATTTGCAAGGCACAAGTAAAATGCAAGCAATGCAAGGGACGACATGCCACATCAGTGTATAGAACGATGATGCAGAAAACAAGGGCAGAGCTGGTCTCAACAGCGCAAGCCGAAGCGAGGACGTCTACGCTACACGCAACCGAAAATATCAAGCATACGTTTGTGCTTTTGCAGACGGCTGTAGCATGCGTAGAAGGAGAAACATGTGGCCGACATTGCCATTTGTTATTAGACAGCGGAAGTCAACGTTAATTTATTGAAGCGCAACTTCGAACTAAGTTCTGGATATTGCAGGGTAGACAAGCAGTGAAAAGAGTTCTGAACAGATGTGTCGTCTGCAAGAGGCATAACTCCAGACCGGCGACTGAAGACGTACCTCCACTTCCGGCAGACAGAGTCACTGAAGCAGAACCATTCAATGTTACGAGAGTTGACTTCATAGGACCTTTTTACGCAAAGGACAAGTACCAGATTGTGAAGCAATATGTACTGATATTCACCTGCCTGGTAACGAGAGGAGTACGATTGGAAGTTACCAACGATTTGTCATCGTCAAATTTTCTACAAGCATTCCGACGACTTACAGCTTGACGGGGAATGCCAGCAGTAGTCTACTTGGACAACGCCAAAACTTTTATGAAAGCTGGAAAGGTAATCAACAGAATGCTCGAAACAATGAAAAACGAGGTCTTAAAGAAGTACTGCAGTGGCCAACGAATTCAGTGGAAAACGATAGACGAGTGCGCGCCATGGTGGGGTGGATTTTACCAGCGCCTCATAAGAAGCTTGAAGACGTCGATGCGAAAAAGAATATCGAAAAGCACAGCTTCGGTAGAGGAGCTACGCACTATTGTAGCAGAAGTTGAAGGAACACTCAACAATCAACCATTGACTTACGTATATGGAGAACCGGACGAGCCAATGCCACCAACGCCGGCAGACATCATAGGTGGACGGCGACAGCTTCAAGACGGAAAAACAAGTCTGTACAACGGTGACATTGAAGACGCATGGTGAACCAGATGCAAACTCGTGCGCGCTTGGTGGAAAAGATGGCATCAAGAATACCCCAAGGAAATAGGAGCTACGGTCAAAGCAAGGACGCGGCAAGCAAAACCACTCTCACAGGGTGACATCATGTTGGTTGAGGACAAGGCTCCAAGAACATTTTGGAAAATGTGCCGGATTGAAAAACTCTACCCTTGGTGAGACGGAATAACAAGAGCTTGTCTCCTTCGCACAGGCAAAAAAGAGCTTCTAAGAAGATCGGTGAACCACATATACCCTATGGAAGGTTGTTTCAAACAGCCCGCGAGAGCTTATCATATTTTAACTTGGGCGGGCGAAAGCCTATAAAATATCATCATCAAACACCGGAAGAAGAAGAAAGAATACTGCTGCCTGGAGCAAGCGCGTGCTACTTCGCTTCTTCTAGTAAACTGTATTCGTTCGAAGCAGTCCCTGGTGTCGATCGTCTTAATAGCAGACATAGATTTCTTCGCCCTCAGATAACGAGCCCACAGGTGCTGGATTTTCGCCTCATCAGCACAAAGCCGGAGCGCAAATCTATGTGGCCGGCAGAGCTGTTTACATGTAGCTAGAGCAGTTGCCACGTCGTTGTTCCACCAAGCCACCTTCTTCTGTCTGGGTGGGCCTTTTGAAGGCCTGTGTTTGCTGCCCCTTTTCCTATCATCTTTTTTATTCAGGTGTGTAAATCATCAAAAGTTTCCATGTCTTTCTGGACTGCCTTCTCTTCCATCCAACCAGCCAACTCCTTTATTTCAGGAACCGTGAGTGTCCGACAGCCGGTTTGGGCTGCAGGAAGCCGGGTGGGGTAAGCCTGTGCTCCAAATAGCAATTTGATACTGTGATGGTCACTGCCTATGCTCTCTTCTCCGTTCTCGTCGACGTGCATGTCAGTTAGTTGCGGGGGGAGTCCTGGCGAGATAAGGCAATAGTCTATGCATGATTTATTGCTCCTTGCAGCCCAGGTTAATGCACCCTTGCATTTTTTGGTGGTGTTTACAATGACAAACTTTATTTTCTCTACCCATTCTGAAAAGGAGTTTTCCAGTTTGGTCTGTCAGCCTATCGAGCTCCAAAATATGCGCGTTGAAGCCGCCGACAATCAGTAGTGGCAGATTAACGTTGAGGATGTCATTTTCTATGCATTCAAAATTTCCACATTCTTGACATATCTATTTCCTCCAGTCCACAGGTAGACGAGGCCCAGTGCCACCTTGTGTCTGCCGATCTTCCCCTTTAGCCGCATATGCTCTGAACAGTTAAATTGTAGCATGTCCCACTGAGAGTCCATTCTATACATAAACCTCGAACGACCTCCTTTGCATTCACCTTTTTGTCAGTTGAGCCCAGTCCATACGTAGCCTTTCAGAGGTGGCGGTTCCCCAAGTCTTGCAGATGTGTTTCGGCTAAGCAGGCAACCGACACATCATTTGTTTCGATAACCATAGCCAGTTCTTCCCATTTTTCCTCTCGTCAGCCACCCTACATGTTTAGGTAGTAAATTGTCATCCTCTTATTATTTTTCTATCGTCTTTTCTTCTTCTGTGTTTCAATGTAGTTGCGAGAAGAAACCAGAAGGGTGATAGATCCTATTGGTATTCCTTTCTGCCGCGCTTTGCTTTCTTTGCTTGAAAGTGATCTCCAATCATCTTCAGTAGGGCCTGGCCAATGGCTTCCATGAAGGGGTTCACTGCAGGCTGCTGCTTCGTCCATCTGCACTGCGGTAGTTTCTTCGCCCATGATCTTAGTCCTAAAAAGACAGTCTGCGGCCTAAACTCTCACCGCGCCCCTGAGCCATGTCAGCACTTTACGATTCCGCCGGCGAGTCTCTGTGTAGAAATCTGTTCATAGTCACAAGTTTGTTTCGTGGCCGAAGCTCCCTGCAAATCTGTTGCATGGCGTCATTCCAGGATATGAACTTGTTGTTGACTGGTTTATGGGAGCCCGCCATTTCCGGGATGGCATATATGACAAACTTATGTTTCTTAGATTTTTTCAGCCAAGTCTGCAGACGCGTTTGTACATTCTTTGCAGAGTCCGCTGGAGGCTGGTCACTCATAATGTCTCTACGGCCTGCATGGATCACCACTATGGCCTCAGCAGCGGACCATAATGCCGTATTCGAGGTCAAAGCTGATGTGCGGAAGTGGACTAGCTTGCTCCTTGTGGTTGCGCGTAGCACATGACCCTTCAGTTGGTATGCGTGCTATCACCCCAACGGAATGCCTGTCGGACAGAACCCCCTGCTGGAAAAACTCTGTGCTGTTTGTCTTCTGCGTTAATATTCCCTATCTGTGACCGTCCCATGAAGTCAGATGCCTGGCTTTGTGCCTGGCTTTGTGTGGTGAGTTGCTTTCTTCAGCTGTCCATATATTATTGGGAGGGCAGAGGGGGAGGCTGAAGGGGGGCAAGGTGTCTGATTCTGGTTGAGGATAGATTTTGCCGTTCACCTGCCTAGCACCAGCGTTTGTCTCGCCTCCCGTCACATTTGCTTGCTCGGAGTCTGTGCTGAGGAAGGAAGGGGGGGGGGGTGGCCGTCATTTTCGTTTCCTTGCTGTCCATCATGCTGGTATGGTTCAGGGATGGGTTGGGTAGCTCTAAAAGCACCACCTTGGCAGTGAAGTCATCGTTTCACGTTTTTTTGTTTTTTTACACGTAGCAGGGCCTCCAAATGCTCCCTTTCTCTCCTTCGGGTCGCAGTCTCCTCCTCTAGGCGCATTCTCAGGACGGCTATTGCGAGGTTGTTGCTCTCTGATGTTTGCTTGACCAATGCCATCATTTTTTTTCTAAATGAGTTGAGCTTCGCGCATTGACGACACTTATAATGGGCTGCTGGATCTGCCTCCTCGATGGAGGAGAAGGCTGTATTCTGGAGTCTGGCCCACGAATCGCACACCGAGCACCTCACCCACTTTGTCTTGGAGGTATCTTTCGAAGCGTCCTGGGCCTTCAAAGCTTTTTTCCTCGTCTTCATCCCTAACGCACCTATCTCGGCTATGGTTGCAGTGCACACACAGACACCAACACACACACGCCCCTTGCACCATCCACGTGCACCTCGGTGGTCAACTTTAATCACCGACGTAGCCTTCATGTAGTCGCCTCACATCAGTTGGTCGTAGCTTATTGGAGGTTGTATTCGGTGTCGCCGTAATTCATTGAGGCTCAGCATACCTGGTTGCTTTTTAAAAGGTGATTTTATATTACTTCGTACTCAGCGCTCTCCATGTTAAACCACGCCGCCATGAACTCATGCATTGTTAAAGCAAGGTTTCCATCTCTTCTGCTGCATTATTCAAGACATGGCTGCTCCCTCTCAAAATAAAACATGTCAAGACGCACTCTCCACATACTGTGGTTCTTGGGACAATAAATAAACCTTAGCGAAAAGACGTACGCTGAGATATTGCTTCGGTCGGCTCGGCGAATGGTGATAAATCATTCACTCCTTTTTCAAACGCATCCGCTGTTTCCACCTCACTACGATTTTCTCGTGTTTCCGATTCGAGTCTTTGGTGTGCTGTTGTTCTTGATCCATTGTTCTTGCAAGGAAGTCAGCTGAGTTCACAAAACATGCCTAACCATAACGTCAACATCCCGCTGCATACCGTAACTAAATATATCCTCTCTTAGAAGCTGATCCTGAATAGGTGACAAGAGTTCTCGAAAAATAGTTAAATGAAATGCAAGAGCTGAGCTCCAAGTGAGCGCTGCCACAGAAAAGTAATTTGTATGCGCAGAAACCTCTCCGCTCGTTAGTGAACTTACTAGCACTAAAAAACGTTTTCTGAGAACGGGTAGTCTATCTGATCGAACATTCTAACCATTGCTAAATGGTATTTCGATGAAAGAGCACAGTTACAAGTCATTTTCCTCGAAAGTGAACAAAGAAACCAGTAGCGATGAGATGCTTGATAACAGAATTTTTGCTGTATTCTGACACAAACACCAAAATAAAAAATAAGATTTTATAATGTCAAGCAGAAAAAGAGCGAAAGATCAGCCAATGCAGTAGAACGATAACTTCGAGCACAGCTTGATTGTGAACAGTGCAAGTGTATTCGTGGCAAATGATTTACGAAATTGGGGCCTTTCTGCCTCTCTTTCACTAGCTCTTTGATCGGTATTTGACGGCGATGTCATTATTTATTGCCATATTAAAGCAGCACGAAATAACACCTTTCACTCACGTGAACCATCTTTTTTTTTTGGATAGGTAAAGCCCTTTATTCAGTACAATACAGTGCAAGTAAAAAGTTGATATAATACAGAAGGAGGTCCCAAAGTAAAAACTGTCAGGGGGACCTCTTGTGAATTCATGTATAAAAATATAGAAGAAAGATTGGCAACTAAGGAAAAAACAGCAAGCGAATAAAACAAAATGAACGTAATGAAAATTATTATTGAAACTTATGGTAGTTCAAAATATTTACATGTAAGTGATAAAACAGGAGATAACTAATTGGATTAAATGACTATAACATAACACATTCATATCACTAGCTAATACAGTGTCACTTCAGAACCTATACACGTACACATAAATGCATATAACCGTATTTACACACACATGTATATATACACATACATATATATTCAGGTGTCGCATGTTGTTAGTAATAACTGTTTTATATGCTGCCGGAAACAATGTAATGAGGGGCTTGGTTTAATAATTGATGGTAGTGAGTTCCAGAAAGAAATTGCAGAAAACAAGGCTGTCATTTTGCCGTAGTTAGTACTTACTTTTGGAAGCAGAAGGTTACTATTTTCAGAAAACCGTGTTTTATTAGTATTGTGGGGATGTGTGAGGGGAAGTATGTTAGTTGGAATGTCACCGACTCTACTTCTGAATAATAAAATTCAAAGTTTGAGTTGAAAGGTGAAAATGAACAGTAGAATTTCGAGAGTGCTAAAGAGGGGTGCTGCTGATGCTGTGTAGGAACTATGTGTGATAATTTGGACTGCTCTTTTCTGAAGGTGAATGAGAGATGTTAGGTGTGTGGCGTAGGTAATGGCCCAGGATGAAATGCAGTAGGTTAGGTGACTGTTAATGAAAGCATAGTAAAGTGATTTTAAAATGTGTTGCTGAAAACAATGCCTTGTGCGAATAAGTATGCGGATGCCAAAATCAGTCTTCTTGACGACAGAATTCACGTGAATGTTATATTTGAGTTGAGGGTGTAATGTGACACTTAGAAAAGCAGTGAACTTTGATGGGGTGATGACGCAGTTATCAATGTATATTTCGGGTTACATCGTAACGCTTTTTTGGGCCGAGTGAAATAACATAAAGGTTGTTTTAACAGGGTTGATTTTCAATAAGTTACTTTTGCACCATGAAACAAGTTTCGTGACATCAGTGTTTGATTTTGCTAGTAGATTGTTAAGATCTTTGTCAGTAGAAAATATCGTGGTATCGTCAGCATAAAGGATGCAGTCAGATGAGTTAAGTGATGATGGTAAGTCGTTCATGTAGATAAGAACCATGAGAGGTCCCAAAATTGAGCCTTGTGGGACTCCCTGGTTAGTTATTATTGGTGAGGATAAAACACCGCCATAATTGACAACCTGAGTTCTGTTAGCGACGTAGCTTTGTAAAACGGCTACAGTAGGCCCACTAATTCCCAAGGAATTAAGTTTAGCATACCAAATAGAGTGGTTTACAGTGTCGAAGGCTTTAGTTAAATCTATAAATAACGCTCCTACCCAGAGCCCCTTATCGATGCACTGTTTTATGCTATCTGTTAGTTTAATCAGTTTTCATTCGGTAGAAAACTTAGCACGAAAACCAAACTGCTTATGTGACAAAAGGTTAAATGTTGTTAGGTACACCATTAGACGATTCACAATGAGCTTCTCAATTACCTTACTAAAGAATGGGAGAATTGTTATAGGGTGATAATTGGAAAAAACTTTTCGGTCTCCCTTTTTGAATACAGGTATTATTTTGCCTTTATTAGTGCTAGAACAATTCTGTATTGCTACATTTCTAACACAGCACCAATAATTAGATTTCTGTACTTAACTGTGAAGCCCGTAATTTATTTTATGAAGCAATATATTAGAGCGTCTAAAAGTGGCGTTCTCGTTTTCTAGTATTTAACTGTTTTACTCTTCACTAACTGCGAGAAAAAAATCAGCAGCGTAAGTCAGCCCTTCTATAAACGGTATTCTCGGAAAGCAGCCAACATATATTACAAATAGGTTACTAATCTAGAAAAAAGTTTAGGTTAACTTTCGTTAATCGACAAATGACGTTGATGTTCTTCGAGAAACGCTAACAGCACTCTATCCTGTTTCTATGGATCATAAATATGGTCTGGCAGAAATATTTTCTTGGGCGAAGAGCACCCGATCATCCCACTGCTCTCTTCAACGTAAGTTTTTATCTGAAGCTTACTTGACCACTACTATGTCTAGAATTTGTGTTTCCCCATTCGTTATGGTAAGATTGAAAATGTAGACAATAATTTTTATGCTCTTATCTCTTCTGAAAAGATCCTCTGTTCTCATTTCCACCAGCTGCTCGGCTGCTCCCAGTGTTTCATAGAAAAACGAGAAGTAAGGTCACCAACCATAAGTTAAAATCTAGCTTTTGAGCCCGTGGCCAACAAGACGTTTACAGAAGTGTGACGCAAAAGCATCGAAAGTTTTCTTTGAAGACAGTGGCATCCTTGGCCGATATTAGTGCGATACAGATTTTTTATACGTGACAGTGCATAATAATGGGACTGTTCAGTGTTGTGCCGAGTATGCGTCTGTTATGTTGACACTTATGTGACTGTTCGACTATACGCAGTAGGCTCTGTACAATTTCTTAACATTACCGTATATCCACGTAAATGCGATTGTTGAACACCTCGTTTCTAAATTTCATTTCCTAACTGTTATGCTAAATCGTATATTTTTGTGTTGTGGACTTGCTACGCTTAGAGACTTCGGCATATTGTGACTTTGTTATTAGACACCTTTAAGCGATAAGAAGTTGCCGGTGCCCTATGGGTGCACGAACATCTCCCCACACCGCATCAGTGCAAAAAAAAAATCTAGCCGTAAGGCAATGTTGAATTTTAAAAATACATCTCTCGGTGGTCCCAGTTATCTCATTTCATTTTGTCTTGGTTAAAGCACTTACATTATAAGGCTGTTTTTAGTTGGAACATTTTCATTCTATTCTACGCTGATTTGGTGCTCTCTGTGAGATAAAAATTATTTCGGCATGCTCTTAATCAAGAAATTTAGCAAAGCTGGAGGCATAACAGTACATGGTAGCAATAAGTGAATTTGAAAAAAGCTCTTTCAGAGTATCCGGGTTATAATAAACTATGTTGCAATATAATGAACAAAAATGTTGTAATAGAAAAATTGGGCCGCATTGTTGCGAAGGAAATACGAGATGTTACGCAATCTTTCTGCCATAAATTCAGGGCTACAGTAACACATATATCATTTTCTTTCCGCTGATTATTCCATAGTTGGGCATGGAAGAATCTAAACAAAGCAAGCCCTTTAAGAGATTCCCTCTTTACAGTCAAAGCTCTATGTGGCTAGGACAGCTGCATATGGGTAAACACAAGTAAGCAAGCGATGGATAAATGTGGGACACGAAAGTGCGCTAGGCTAGATATTTGCCACGTGAATTGAGAACTAAGAGAAATGAGCTGTAGCTTTAGAGCACCATGGTTAAAGCAGAGGACAGCTAGCTATAAAAAGAACAGAAGAACTACATACAAAATGAGAACTTTTTTTGCACAAAATCGCCTTTTAGTTAGGAGGAAAGTGACATTTGACATAAAAAGTAAAGGTATATTGAAACAACATAAATCCTTACCTCAACATTTAACCGCGAATTCGAGAGCATGAAAATTTAACCAATTTTCAATGGTAAAGAACACATGCGTACACTTGTCTCCCATAACGTTCGAAATTTGTACAAGTTCTACTTTTATTCATTTTGACCTTTACATTATCTTTTGGGATAAGAAAACAAGAAATTGTGCAGAACACTTGTTCATGAGAGTTGTTGCTATATCGACATGTAAGGTTTTTGGAGCAGATTGCATGTTGAGTTGAAAAGAATGCAGCAACAGTTTCTTTTCCACAAATGCCATGCCCGCCATCGATCTTGTTATTATTACTGTAGTAAATATTTTATGTCATTTGCGCTAAAGTTATGTCCGCCTGACCCAGCGAAATATTTTTCCTAATGCCTAGCATTTCTTAGCGTACTGAAAGCACTTTTTACATTGAGTACTGCAAGCACTTTTACTTTTTACAGCGAAAGCTGTATATGGCTTCAGGAAAGACGAAAATTCATCGGGCTGTAGTATCACGAGTGGCCTCCATTGGCTGTGTTATCGGTTACGTCGCTCGCAGCTTCGTATTCAAGCACGCACACCATTGGCTGGGTTGTGAGTGACGTCGTCCACCCCGTCGAAGACATGGCGCCGAGCGCAACAGTTTCTCCTTAAACCTTCCTCCTATAGGTATGCCGCGGACAACTTTGGGAAAGCACCTAAAGTTTAAAAGTCAGAGAGCTCACCTTTGCTGGGTAGGTGGAGAAGTGCGGGCACAAAAAAAATTGCCCGCAGCTTCCCTCGAGGGAACACTGAGGAGGATGCGGACCATATAATTGGTTAACGGGGTGTTAAAGTGCGACTTACTTGGGTCGATGGCTAAATTGGTTAACGTGGTTGTGAAATGGGGTGTTAAATTGCGACTTACTTGGGTCGATGGCTAAATTGGTTAACGTGGTTGTAGGAGGGGGTGTTAAATGAGTGAACACGTACACACGTATGCGAAAGGGCGGCGCTGGTCGAAGGGACGTCGATCATTGTGTTTGTGGATTCGTTGGAATTCATTTCACCGCGACCTTGGACGTCGACGCGCCGTACAAACCAACCGACGAGCGGCAACTGAGCGAGCGAGCGCCGACCTTTAGTATATATACAGCACGACGGCGCATGCACTGTCAGCTGTTGAATGTTCTCGAAGCGCGACGCCACATGCGCGTCCACTGGAGAATCAGGAGAATTGTAGATGTCGAACGCGGTGTGTAGAGGAGGAAGGGTGCACAGATGGTGGAGGAGTGAAGCGCGCGCGGTGTGTAGAGGAGGAAGGGATGCACAGATGGTGGAAGAGTGGGCGACGGCGCGACGGCGCATGCGCGCGCGTCAGCTGTCGAATGTTCGAGAAGCGGTGCGGACGGCGCGGACGGCGCGGACGGCGCACTACAAGGCGCGAGTATAAGATGCTCCGCATCTAAAACATTCCCGGGAGGCCGAGTGCCAGCAGCAAGTGCGTACCGACGATCCGGCAGCCTTCCAAGCCGTGCTAAATCGTGAACGGGAATGCAGGCGCCGTTGGCGGGCGGATCCTGCAAAACCCGCCGCCGAGTTCGCTCAAGATGTCAAACGCTCGTAGCGTCGTTGTGGCGTCAATGTGCTGACTGCGGTAGCGCGTTCAGCGGGGCTAACGCCCACTTTCGGCGAGAGTTTCCATAGTGGCACATTGGCTTCGGCTACGCGTTCTGAGACCGCCTGTAGTAAGACTGTGATTAACGCATTGATAAACGCATTCAAACGCTCATTACACTCCTAAATTGCCATGGTCATGCGAGGCACAGTTTCCGGTATGTGAAATACACACCATGGAAAAGCCAAGCCAAACATGTGTCTAACCTCATTAGGAAGCATGAAAAAATTTCACCAATAATTTTGAAAGGCTTCGCTGTCACGTCAAGTTGAAGCCACTGCCCAAAACCGTAGCAGCGCGTTGCAGCTTTTGCTCTGCCCAGATGCACGTCAACGGAAGCCACAATTGCAATTGCTGGTGACTATCTGATACAAACTCACATTGTTGTAGAATTCCTGAGAACACACATCAGACACTTCGCACGTGCTGCCTGTCATCACCTTGCACTGTTGCCTTCAGAGAGGCGCCAAGCATCGTTCGCCAAAATGGTTTTGAAATACAACGATAAACTTCCCTCGGGCTTCACTGTTGCATCTTTATTCTTTTATTATTCGGTGAGTGCCCCGCTTTGCTCAAAAAGGCGTTACAGCAGGGGGGTTACAGACTGGAATGAAACAATTCTTCGTTTATACAGCACACTTGCTTGCCTTGCAGCCGGTTGCAATCTCTAATGGTCATCACAAAAAAGGAATTATAAAACATGGTCGTTCTTGCACGATATTCTTTCACTTTGCGTCAGTGGCCATGTCGACTAGATATGTAACTGGGTTCGCTGAAATAGTTATGACGGTCAATCCCAGTCCGCCCATGAAAAACAGAAAAGAAAAACTTCAAATGCAGTTTTTTCCTGCGTAAAGAAAGCAATTCCCAACCCAATTCAGCTTTCATAGCACTGCAGCTGTCTCTC
Source organism: Rhipicephalus microplus (assembly GCF_043290135.1). Classification (NCBI taxonomy): domain Eukaryota; kingdom Metazoa; phylum Arthropoda; class Arachnida; order Ixodida; family Ixodidae; genus Rhipicephalus; species Rhipicephalus microplus. The sequence continues at coordinate 197,660,373 of NC_134701.1, forward strand.
CGCTCGTACCGCCCTAAAACAAACCGCGCAGCTCTGTTTTGTATTTTTTCAAGCTTATCAATCAAGTTCGCCTGCATCGGGTCCCACACAGGACATGCGTATTCCAAAATCGGTCTAATACATGTGAGATAGACTGTATTTTTTAATGTTCGGGCTGCCAATCTTAGGTTCCTCTGAATGAAGTTTAGAGCCCTTGCCGCTTTGCCAGCAACGTGATCAACATTGGCATTCCATGAGCAGTCATGCGACAAAACAACGCCAAGATATTTGCATGTTGGTTCGGTAATAACAGTATGCGTATCTATGGTGTACGCCGTTACTATTGGTTTTTTTTTTTTGGAAACACGCATATGAACGCACTTTTTGGGGTTTAGCGTCATTTGCCACTTCTGGCACCACTGTACAATACAATCCAAATCGTTCTGCAAATAAGCATAGTCACCTTTGTTCTGAACCTGTCGATATAACACACAATCGTCGGCGAATAAACGCATGCGTGACGAAATACCCACAGAAATATCATTTACAAAAATAAGAAATAAAAGAGGCCCAAGGACACCAAGGACAGAGCCTTGGGGCACGCCTGATGTAACGTTAACATATGATGAACACTTCCCATTTAAAAGAACGCATTGACGCCTGTTCAGCAAGTAATTGGTTATCCAGATGAACACATTTGGGTCGAAGTTTAAAGTCTGTAATTTAGCCAGGAGAAGGGAGTGTGACACGGTGTCAAAGGCCTTTCGAAAATCTAAAAACACACAATCTGTTTGCCCACCTTCATCAACGTTGGAAGCCAGCTCGTGAAAGAACTCTACAAGTTGCGTCGTACAAGAAAAACCTTTACGAAAACCGTGCTGCTCATTTATTAATACATTATTAGCAGTAAGACGGGTCAATATGTGCTTAGATAAAATGTGCTCGAAAATTTTGCATGCCACTGACGTCAACGAAATGGGTCGGTAATTTGTTACATCTTTTTTTGAGCCACCCTTATGAACCAGAACAACATGAGAAATTTTCCAATCTTCGTGTAGAGTTCCCGTTGAAAGGGATTTTGAATAAATTATCTAAACCATCCATACCACCTTGGTGTCTTATTCGACCCACAGTGCATCTTAGTCTACCAGGGATCCTGAGGAAATCTGAGCTTTTGTCGCCCGTGCTGAAACAACTGTCTCTTCTTCTTTTGCACGAGAAATATTCAGACAGCATACATGTATACACCGACCGCCAGTGTTCGTCAGGGGCAGTAGTTGTCCCAGCAAGAGGTGTTACCATCAGCTTTAAGACTGACCACTCCACGGCATCTACAGCAGCGGAACTAGCTACTTTGCGCACTGCACTCTGTGTGGTCAATCGGGAACCACCGCAACAATGGTCGATTTTCAGCGACTCAAGGGCTGCCCCACAATCTGTGCTCTCACCACTGCATCGCGGGCCATACGAACAGCTTGTTTCCGAAATTCGTTGCCTTCCCCACACTTCACACGAGAAAGGGCATCATGTGACGCTTCAATGGCTGCCAAGTCACTGTGGCATCATAGGGAACGAACATGCCGATACTGCCGCGCGGGCAGCCCTTGAATGAACACGAGAAGAAGCCATACCACTTTTGCGGACCGATGCTGCCAGTAATCTTCGACGACTTGCGCGTGAAATCACGTTTTCACTATGGCGCCCACCAAGCATCGATAGGAATCGTCAACACCACCTGTCCTCTTTGATGGCTCTCCGCATGCTCACTGGACTCGACCGAAGAGAAGCCAACCTTCTTCATCGCTTATGGCTAGGAGGGGCATTTACAAAATCTTATTCCTCTGTCATAGGAATGGCCGACAACGCTCTCTGCGATGCCTGTCATTGCGAAGAGGCGCTACACCACATCCTGTGTGACTGTCCGTTGTATGAAATCCAGAGACAGTCACTGGCGTCCGCTTTTGCGCGCATCGACAACAGCCAAATGTCTGTGGGCACTATTCTGTCAAGTGCCCGAGAAAAGACAATGCAACAGAAGGCGACGAAAGCTCTGTTGAAATTCCTACGCGACACGAACTTGAACAAGCGACTGTAATAGCAATGTCACACACCGCGAAAGACAAGACTGGACTATGACTGAGTGTGCGCGCGTGTGCTGCCGAATGTGCTGTGTCTCTCTTCCCTCTCTGCTCACTATCTTTCATCTTCCCCATCCCTCTCCCATGCGCAGGGTAGCAAACTGGCTGCCTATAGGCTGGTTAACCTCCCTGCCGTTCTTTTTCCCCCTCCTTCAGCTTTTGCTGGTAAACTATTTGCATGAATGTGCTTGGGCAGTGAATTTTTCGTTCTAGCATTTAAAGGAAGGCACAGACTGATAGGTCCTTTCAGAGACAGTGGTCAAATATGCAATATATTTTTATTGCTTCTGTTAAAATAATTTCCTGCTTTTTGACAAAATTTATTCCAGTGACTGGTTAACCTTGCTGGCTTCCTCCCCTTTCTCTTTATTTTATGGAATAAAATTTTGTGGTATTTTATGCTGGTTAGCGAACATTACAATTACGCAAATAAAATAAGATCTGCCTCCTTCTAAACATCGTAAAAAGTAACCTATTTAAAGTTTATGTTGCTTGTATAGCTTTCACATTGCTATGTGTTCAGCCTACTGCATCTCTAAGCTACAAGTGGTTTTCCACAACTCCAGGTCACTGAAAGCAGAATTCACGCAGAAAAAAAAAACTTCCCAATTGTAATTTGAGCGTGGAAGTAAAAATATCTCTAATTATTAGACTTAACTCACGTTTTAGAGTAATGAATAGTAGTACTAATAGTAAAGTACACATTTCCCCAGTAAAGTGCGTTTTTAAGTGCCCTAACAATCATTCGTTAGTTTGTTTGGCCTGCCGACAACAATGCCCAACAGACAGAGCACGCTTCACAGGCAGCCAAAAGGCCAAAACAGCGAGAAGTGAAACACTTCATTAGAAAAATGAAAAAAATGCGGGAGTATTTTTTTATATTTCTTGTTTCATTTTCGCAAGTGCTCTAAAAAATTATTTCTGTTGAAATGTAAAGCACTAAGTCTCCGCCGTCCGCATTTGTTGTCATCGCACCTTGGTGCCAATAGAAAGACGCCATTGGCGCCCTTGGATGCATCATGGATCAGTCGAGGGTGCTTTTTTTATTATGAACCAGGCCGCAATCGCTTCAAACGAAATGCAAACAGTGGTCAGCGAAAGTGCCATAATGTCCGCGTCTCCTTCCATCGGTAGAGTACTACATATAATCGAAAATAAAAGGCTTGTTGTTGTGTTTGGTTGGTTGATATGTGAGGATTTACGTCCCAAAACCACCATATGATTATGAGAGACGCCGTAGTGGAGGGCTCCTGAAATTTTGACCACTTGGGGTTCTTTAACATGCACCAAAATCTGATCACACGGGCCTACAGCATTTTCGCCTCCATCGAAAATGCAGCTGCCGCAGCCGGGATTAAATCCCGCGACCTGCGGGTCAGCAGCCGAGTACCTTAGCCACTAGACCACTGCGGCGGGGCACTTGGTGATATAGGATAAGTTCTACTAACCGAAGCTAAGGTGCAGCACTTATTATATTTGATGTTGCTCTGTGAGGCAAGTGCAGATCGCAAACCGACTGACATCACTCGTATCTTTAGGACTTTTCTTATGCTTACCCGATGCTGGCGTCTTCCTCAACTTTGAGTCACATCACGCAAATTTTTGCGCGACAACGTTTAAGAGCTTGTTTTTCAGAAAAAAGAATAGGGTGTCAGCTTCGTTCGTTGTGTGCCGAAAATTTTGATCTTGTCAGTGACTGAGAAATCTAGACCGAAAATAAATAATAAAGATTTTTTTTTCAGTCTGCATTGAACCCAGCCCGTCTGCGTGGCAGGAAGTGTTCTATCACAGAGCCGCGAAGCTTTTTTCAAACTGCCTCGAAAAAATACAGCGTAGGAATGAAACGTATGGAAGGAGTCTCTTCAACGCAAGTAATATGGCGTGGCAGCAGCTAGGGATCGCGCCAGGCGTAAGAATATCTGGATCTCACAGCGTGGGCGTCGGTGCTGCTGTCGGCGTCTTTAGTTGCGAGCGAAAATTCATCATCTTATGCATGACCAAAAATCGAGAACATTGTAAATAAAGATAACAAAAATTCTTTCCCCAGAATAGGATCCAGCCGGGATGACTCGCGTGGCAAGCGGATGTTCTTCCACTTAGCCACGCGTAAGCCAGTGAATACAGTGAAAATGGCTTCCGTGAAAACACAGTGAAAACGCAGTGAAAACGCAGTGAAAGTGACTTTCATGTTTTACAAACACATGCGCCCTCTTTACATGCCTCATAGTACAGCACGAAATAATGTAGTAATACTGCGTGATACTATCGTACACTGACATAATGCTTTAAGACAGGTAATTATTATAATGACTTCCAGGTTTAAAGCGGGTCACCCAATACAAAACGCACGCACGTTATTGCGCCTATTCACTGAAGGCCACTCAGTGGGTGCATAGCAAGTTCAATAAGTTTTCAAGCACTAAGCGTTGGGAGTGCGCACTAGAGACAAGATATCACTATCGAGTTCAACTCATAAAGGCAAAGCTTAAGAGTCCCACAATGTTTTTAATGGTGCACCCTTTACAAAGCTCTCCGACATATTTTATCATCATAAGCTTCTAAAAATATCTAGAAAGTGAGCAGCTGAATAGGTTTGCGTGTTGACTTATAGGCGCGTAGTGAGCCCTCCTCTGATTTGCAAAGGGAAGATGTATGGCGTAGGGGACCCCTAACAACTGTACTTGTGGTATGTATTCTGGGATAGTTCGAAATGGTCTGTGTTACGCGTACAGTCATTGGTTTCCTGGCTACACGGTTGAGGCACGCACCGAGAACGAAGTGCCTGCACCGAGAGCGAGAGCGTTTGAGAAGGCGATGCATGTGGGAGCCATCACGATATCCATTTCGGCTCATGAAGCTGAAACGCAAGCGTCCTTCAAGAATTTCTCAGTACAGAGACGAATCCGCCTGCATTTGTTGCCAGAACGTTTTCAACTGTCTGGAGTTACCTGAGCAGTTATTTCAAATTTTTGAAATAGAGAGACGGAGTGCCCGTTTTGGATCTAAGTATTCACATTATGTTCTCAACACTTTGTGAAGCCTCTCCTGACACGTCACAAGCAGATGAAATTTTGTTTCAGCTACCTCGATAACCTGTTCGAAAACGTTCTATATTTGGAACAGTCCTTACTCTAAAAAAACAAAAAGTAGCTCATGCTCATCAAAAAAAAATAAATTAAATTATGAAAGAAGGAAGTTGTGCCGAAGGACGTTATCTTTAGAATTACGAGTTCGTGCTGCTCACGAAATCTCCTCTAGTACCTAAGAACAATCTACACCAGGGTGATGTTCCGACCCAGAAGGCTACAATAAAACAAGTCGAGATCCCATACAGTTCTTATAAGTCACCTATTCTTTCTAACTGAACAGCTAACGATAGCATAGGACGAAATGAAGCGAAACCTAAACCTTTAAGAAACTTTTTTTTTCAAGAAGATTGATCACTAACAAAAGATTCTGTCATTTGCAAAATTGAATGTGTACTTGTTGCGTTCTGATAACTAAAATACACTATATCTCATTAGTCCTTTTGTTGGCATGTACGAGAAGAGCTGCCATAATCATAAACAACCTTTAAAGAGATTTGTGATTCCCCAGTCAGGAGCTTCCAATACGGGTTACAGCAACAATTGAAGGGTCATATGAGAAACATCGCCGCAACGGAATCGACCTGTGATGTTGGTAGAGGGCGAGGTGGCAACTTTATGGTTTGCATAAGCTGAAGACAAAGCTGCGGGCGCAGTGGCCTGCGAGCACTGGGACGATCATGTTGACTCGACTGTGACGCGGCACAGTGCAAGGGCGTATTACACAACGTCGTCTAGACAGTGTTGCTTTATTGCGTTCATTGGTATAACACATACCTATTTTTCGGGACTGTCTGGTGTTCCGAAGCCTATGAAGGCACTGAAGACAGCAAATAAATTTCCATAGGGCCAAATATACTAGCATTTACGTCTCACGCAGTCCGACGACTGTTGATGCTATCCATCGTTGTTATGTTGTCTTTGCTTTTTACTGTACAACTTGTAACGCAGCAAATTGTACGCATAATGCATAGCAATGGGGCAGTATTGAGTGACATTCAGCGACATTCAGTGTGTTCTTTACGTTGAATTTCCGATAGAAATTTTATAAGCAGGGACAGTTCTTTATTCATCTCTAAACGCAAGCTGGAGTTTATACTTGGTTTTTTATCATACAAAATTATCATATGAACATCAAATCAAATCAAATCAAATCATTTTATTTTCCCAGAAAGAAGCAGGTTCTGGAGAGGTTCACTGGCTAAAAGCTGTTTATGGACAGCTTGACGAGGCCAGTGAACCCTATACAAGGCAGGTGGGACAATTACAAAAGATGTGTGTAACAATAAAGACCATAAGCTAACATAAAAATACCAAAATACGGTGTAATAAAAACATATATATACATTCCTACGAAACATCCTGATACCAGCATAGCACAGAAGATTACATGGACGCGAGCAAAAAGAAAAAAAAACAAAGAAAGAAAACAAAAGAAAAATCCAGCAACCATAACACCAATATGGCCAAAAAAATAAAATAATAAAAATGATGAAAATATCAGGGAAGATGCATACAAATTTGATCCTTGTGTATGTGCTGCATCATACAATGTACATATATCAGACAAACAAAATTATACAGACTGAATTATATCATATAACCTATTCGGTACAGCATGGATGCACACACTGAAAGAAAAATGAATTGGTACTATCGTACAGACAGCACATTTTACAACGTGAAAAAAGTTAGCCTATATTTACAAAAAAGGATCGTAGTTCTTTTAATGAGAAACTGTTTACATGACTGTATTTATTGAGAATCATTGGTAAATTGTATTGCAATGTTTGAGATTTATAATTATTGCGAAACCTCGGAACAAACCAAACAGCACTGCTTCTTGTTCCTAACAAAACATTTTTTGCAGTTAGACATGCGGTATTTTTAATGAATTGTTTAAACGAAATGGAAGAGAAATAGTAGGATCGCAGAATGCGAAAGATATACATATATTCCACTTTAATAATACCATAGTCCCGACACGCAAGTTGTGTTGATGACGAATAATCTAAATTAGCGACATGTCTAATAATTTTTTTCTGCATGGTCTGAAGTTTCATTATGTTCGTTTTAGTCGTGGTTGCCCACACCAAACTGCAGTAATTTATGTGCGAAAGAAAAAGAGCATGGTATATTTGCAGTTTCACCTTTGCGGGTAAGATATATCTACAACGAGCTAGCACACCAACTACACTAGAGGCTTTTTTGCAGATGTCAACGACGTGTTGGTTCCAGCTGAGGTTTGATGAAAACGTGACGCCAAGAATTTTATGTTCATCCACAAAACGAATGTGTTCACCTGCGTAAACTAACGCTTGTGTTGATGAAAATATTTTGTTTTTAGCTCGGAATACAATGGCTTTTGTTTTCAGTGGATTAATTTTCAATAAATTTTTGCTAGACCACAAGAAAAGCTTGTTCAATAGCTTATTACACCGGATAATTAGCTCATTTGCGTCAGGGCCTGAAAAAAGTAAGTTCGTGTCATCAGCATATATAACAAAGCTCACACTGGGATCAATATCCACGATGTCATTTATGTAAGCATTGAATAATAGCGGCCCCAGTACGCTTCCCTGGGGCACACCATTTAGAACAGGTAAATATGATGACGTATGAGTGCTTAACTGTACGCGTTGCTGTCTATTTTGCAAGTATGACTTTATCAACTGAAGTGACGTGCCACGGATTCCGTATGATTCAAGCTTAAGCAGTAAAATGGTATGATTAATGCAATCGAAGGCCTTGCTGAAATCAAGAAAAACAGCTAACGTGAAAAGATTTCGTTCAAAATTTTGCAGTATCATTTCCTTAAGTGTTAATAGGGCCGTCTCCGTTGACCTTCCTTTCCTAAAACCAAACTGAAAGTCAGTGATTATATTTCTGGAGCAGAAAAAGGCAGATATACGCGTATAGATTAACTTTTCTAATCCTTTAGAAAACACAGGAATAATAGATATAGGTCTATAATTAGTCACCAGGTTACTGTCACCACCCTTGAACAACACAGTCACTCTGCTTCTTTTCATATCTTCTGGAAAAACACCCGACTCAAGTATCAAATTGAAAATGTGGCTGAGCGCTGGAGTAATGCAATCTAAGACATATTTTATAGGTTTTATTTGAATGTTGTCAATGTCTAGTGCCTTACTGTTCTTTAGGTTCATGAATGTCGTGTAAATTTCTCGTTCATCTGTTGGTGCTAGAAAAATACTGTCGGGGCGTTTATTTCCTGGTGTAGCCCTGAAAGAGTTTGCCTGCAAAGGCACGTTTGCTGATACACCCACATTGACAAAATGATTATTCAAGTGATGCGCAAGTTCTTTACCAGCGAGCTCGACATTGTCAACGGTAATCTTAGCTGGTGCGGAGTCCCGCTTACCGCGACCAAGCACATCATTAATTAAGCGCCAAACAACATCAGGTGATTGCTGGGCGCTTTCAGCAAACATTTTCTCGTAGTAAGTTACCTTGGCTCGCTTAAGCTCCCGATTCAGCTTGTTACGTGTTTTTTTAAACTCTGCCAGATCTGTCAGTACTCTTGATTTCAAGAATAAGTTGTAAAGTTTATTCTTAAGTCGTATCATACTAGCAAGAGAGGGGGTCACCCAGGGTTTACGTATTTTTTTCGATAGTTTAACTTGCTTGAATGGGAAGTGTTTTACGTATATACGTACAAAGGCAGCAAGAAATTTTCGATAGGCTTCGTCTGCAGAAGTTAAGTTGAAAAGAAAAGACCAATCATATTCACTAATATCCTTCTTAAAAGATTCCAAACTGTGGTTTGTTACAGTTTGTATTGTATATGGTTCACGATACATCTCCTTAATATTCGGCTTGTGGGAATAACACATAAATACCGGGCAATGATCACTTATATCTGATGAAACTGTTCCGCACTGAAATACACTGGCTTCGATATTTGTTATTAGTAAGTCAAGGCACGAGACAGATAATGGTGTAACACGTGTAGCTGTGGAAATAACATTCCTAAAACCGGCACATTGAAGCATGTTCAAAAAATTCGTAGTAATAGGGTTATCATTCAAGATATTGATATTGAAATCACCACCACATACTAGTGTAAAATTATTGGATGATACGTAATGCAGAAATTTATCAAAAAAGCTTTGAAAGCTCAAAATATTGCCCCCTGGAGGACGATACACAGCAGCTATCATGTCTGAATTGTGTCTGAGTGCCAATACTTCGTAGTCCTCACACGTGACACAAAAATCTGATACTAAATTATACTTCCAGCGACCGTCTACGTGAATAGCAACGCCTCCACCACGCCTGTTACGACGGTCAAGGAAAAATGCTTCATATCCATTAAACTTCTGCCGGCAGCTTGCGCCGTCATACCATGTTTCAGTCATCATGATGACTTGAAACTTGAAGTGGAAATCATTGAGAAGGTAGTGTATGACGTCACTCTTAGACTCTGCAGATCGAGCATTGAAATGTAACACAGTCGAATGGAATCTGTTTTGAGCACTAAGCAAATGAGGCAATACGAACTCGTGGTATTCCATCTTTCTTGGACCAAACAGTGAGCCCTTACGAACTAGTAGTTATCTTAGATAAAGAACTTTCATCATGAATCTGAATTACAGCTGAAAGCTCGCTCTGCCTCGCGAAAATCTTGCCATTCGCTGTCCACACAGATTTCCAGTTGCATTCATGTTTTTTTCTTATTGCCATTCCAAGTAGCCGTTTCAATGTCGGGCAAAGGTGCTCATTGATGTATATCGGTGTCGAGATATCTAGTCCCACGTCTTTGTTTGTTAGTCGAGCCTTCTTTGCTTTCCTAAGAGTTGCATCACGCTTCGCTCTTGATTTGAATTGTACAACGATGTTGGATCGCTCAGGGTTTCGCGTAGGCACTCTGTGACAAGATTCTATGTCAGCTTCTGTGATTTGCTCATTAATGGCACTTCCGATCATTGACAAGATATGCGGCACGCTTTCATTTTCTTTTCTAGCAACGCCCTGAATTTCTAGATTGACATTGCGAGAGTACTGCTCGGCAATGTCAATCTACATAAATTCAATGCCTCCTTCTCTGCCGTTCAATGCAAGCGTAGGTCTCTCATCTATGAAATATTCACGACGATCGGTTGAGGATGTTCCCTTTATTCATGTACACACTGAATGAGGGCTTCGTGTTTTGAAGGACCTCTAAGTGACTTAGTTGTTTTTGTTTTGTTTTTTCATGCACCAAGGAAGCGTTTATTGGAACTTTAAAGCATGTATCCAAGGCCTAGGCACAGTACATTGAATATGTAGAAATGGAATCAGGAGCACCAGCTAGTCATTGAGAAGCGCTCATCGCTAATCGCATCTTCATACAAGTCGCTAGAATTCTGAAGTTCGGCGATGCAGCTGCTGCTAATGCCTATCTATAAAAATTAATGTCGTCTAGATAAGCTCTGGGCTGTCCACCAAGCCCGCGAGGCGGCTGAGGAGCTCGGCATCTCAGCCCCACGTGGTAGCTGCCCACAACACAGTGATCTGTGTTTTGGAGGACCAAATGAAAGTTTATTCAATCCAATCCAGTCTACGTAACACTATGAAACATTTTCGAGAAATGCTTGACATGACACTCAAATGAATTACTTTTAATACATTGTCCATAGTTTAATATATTTCCAAGTGTTGCACGAGAGCTAACTATTTTATTAGTGAAAGTCAGTTGAGGCGTTCCTTCCACGCTCTTTTCATACTCGCAATGTACCCTTCCATTTCTTTTTCTCACCTTTACTCAGCATACCACCTTGGAGGTATATGTTTTTCAAAAGCCGCATCGTGCATGCCTCTGTCCTGCCCAGTGAAATAATAGTTCGCGGATATTATGCACTGCACTTTTTAGTCATTCTTCCCTCACATATAGGTAGAATGGAACCACCTTCAAATATTTCTTTGCTTATCACAGTAACACATCTGTGAAGTATTAGTTATCCGTTTTTAACTCTGAACGTCTGTTATCCTTTAATTTCATGATTGTGGCTTTCTTAATTTCATCACCACACTTATTCTGCTCCCTTTCTTGACAGCACTTCCCATCGTATGGTTTATATTTCATCACTCTAAACGAAAAGCTTCTTTCTCACATTGCATGATTTGCTCAGAGAAATTGTGTTTCTCTTAATGCGAGCTAAAATAACGGCTACACATATTTGTTATTTAGGCCATTCTGCTGTATTCCAATTAATTATTGTTACTGAAATCATTCTCCCTTCTTTTGTGCTGTAGTGTGGCCACTAATATTTGCTTTTTGAACTCTTTTGGTTTATGTTTCTGCACTACACGCATTACCAGAAAAGCAGAATAATTCACTGAACTCGACAACAAGCCGGCAAAGCCTTTTTTTTTACAGCTGAAGCTGTTATAAGAGCACAACAAGGGTCCCATGCTCCGTTGTTGTTCACCGCCGCCACCGGTGTCTTTAACCACTATCGCGCAAGATAAGAAAAAAAACCAATCAAGTAAAAGCACAAAATACGCAAAAGGATTCAAAACCCGGTCCGATGCGTGCCAAACTAGTATTCTAGCTAGAACTGAGCAACGCTCGTGCTCTAGAGTCCGTTGCAAACTGGCCTTATGCAGGCTTCTTCATTCCCGATGGCCATTAGTTTTTGGAATAGGCTGCCAGTCAATGCTGTGAATTGTTCTACGCTAGAATCTCTTGTCAACTGTCTAGAAGAGATTGATTTTTCTAAATATGTATACGTGTGAATCATGAAGTATTCTATGTGTATCAATACTTTCTTTCTTTTCTTTTTGTGGAGCGTTATTATGCCTCATGTTACCTCTATGTATCCACTCCTGCATGGAGCCGATAAGGGCCTGCAGTGTGTACAAATAAATAATTAAATAAATAAATGTCGTGAAAAAATCATGTTAATATGAGCAATAAAGAGTTTTATAACAGCAAAAGAGCCAACAGGCGTCCCGCAGTACTAATTGCGTAACCAATGAGTCGTCGAATGCTCCAACCCATTACAAAAGCCTCAGGCATAATTCTTTATCGTCGTCAACTGGGGCTTCACAAAATTGCACCAAATTTGTTGCAAGTGTGTTGCGGGTACCACGCTTGTCCGAAAAATGACGAACGGTGGCAAAGTGAATCCCTTCCTACTCCGCAAAAATTATGATGCTTTATGGCGCAGTGGGTACCCTGCAAGTGTGCTTGTAGCAGTTGCACGAATACATGGTGTTTAAAAAAGACTCTGAAAGGCCGCTGCTTATCCAGATTTCGCTGTAACTGTGCTACGCGGTTCGTGCAGGCCTGGCGTTTTTTTTTAGTATTGTCACGTTCTTAGCATATTCTATTGCTAAGGCAAACATTATTATTATAAGCCAACTTTATCACCACTCTGCGGGCATTACTTTTGCATCATTTAAATGGTCGGACGGACAGGCAACACTACTTTAAAAAAACACTCACAGAAAGGCGTCAGTAGAATCTCTGCCTAGTTGGCTTATTTGTAGGGCTTAACCTCTCGAAGTGACTCAGACTGCAAAATGCACCATGGTTGAGGACTCTGTATACTTTCGACCAACTGGGTTTTTTAACGTGCATAGACACGGTAACGTGCAAAGTGAAGGGTTCCTGTACGTGACAAAGTGAGCGCATGAAGAATAGAAGCGCAGTGTACAAGACTAGCAAAGCTTTTTTGCAGACTAGTTGGTTCATACTTGAAAAATTGATTTGCTGCACAAACTTGAAGGAAAACAAGGGAGACAGGATAGAGCGCAGTGCCATTTCCAGTCTCCCCTGTTTTCCTTCAAGTTTGTGCAGCAAATCAATTTTTTTTAAATACAAGGCTAGACTTACAGACAAAGTTTATTAAAAGAAGGCATTTGCTACTACACCGCCACACATTCGTAAAGAACAAACAGCAGTGATGGGGCTAACATACAAACTAACAATCTTTGTCGTAAGTCCAGCCTTGTCCTGTGCGTCAACCTGCTTCTGGCGCTCGTGTTGCAACGTGCTGAAAGGCTTCACTTTGTCAGCAGGTAACAGGTGGCCCAGAAAGCCATATTGATTAACAACATTGTACACGAGCCTCGAGCATTTCGCTTCGGAACCCCTGTAATAATAAAATCTCGTGTTTAACATGTCCAAGCCACGATATGTTTATCGGGATGTATTAGTGAAATTTTACGGAAGTTTCAACCATCGTGTGTTCTTTATCGCGCCCTGACATCTCACTGAAAACGGTCCCTTGGTACTTCACCTCCATTGAAATGCGAGCGTCACTGCCAGGATAGAACCCGCTACCTTTGGGTCAGCAACCGAGCACCGTAAGAACTGATCCACCATGGTGGCAGCAGGATTTTCTTAAGTCACGCGTTTCAATAACGAAAATGTTGCCTGAATCAGTTGACTAGTCCCCACAAGCCATTCTCCATGGTGGTCTAGTGGCTAAAGCACTCGGGTGCTGACCCGCAAGTCATGGGATCAAATCTGGGCCGTGGCGGTCGCATTTCCGATGGAGGCAAAAACGCTGTAGGCCAGTTTGCTCAGATTTGGGTGCACGCTAAAGAACCCCAGGTGGTCGAACGTTCCGGAACCCTCCACTATACGGCGTCACTCGTAATCATTTGATAGTTTTGGGACATTAAACCCCAACGTTTACTATTAGTTATAGTCATCACACGCCGTTTCACTTACTTGACGTGAGCGGTAGAGCTCAAGGCAGAAAATTACACCACCTCACAGCATTAGTGCTTGCGTTACTGCTTTTTCGGGGCACTTTTCTAGCTTAAGGCTCTCATCTCACACGAAAATGTCCTGTGCGCATTATGAACCACGTGACGAAAAAAAAAGGCAAAAAAAGTGAGAGAATGTGCAACCAAGCTAATTTCCGCAGCTGAGCTTTCTCTCTTTTTTCATGCTTTAGCAATCTCCTGCAGAATGAGGCTTCCGAGTAAGCTCCCTTGGCAGTGATCGATTACTCCCGCGCCGAAACTTCGAAAACACTTTCCTGCCGCGTATTTTCTACTTACGTTTGCGTGAAGTAAAAGACTGAGCGTGTTTTCAAAGGGTGAGAGCCTTATACGGGTGCCGTGCCTTTGCCAAGGTTTTTCATTAAGGCTCATGTAGGTACGCGCTATCGCGCATGATCCTGTAGTTGTGGCCACATCGCTTAAGTACTCTTCCAAAGAGGCAACTTGCATGTTTCTATCGTTACACGTTGAGGCAACTTACACATGCCTGTCATGACATGTTGAGGCAAATTACACGTTGCTCCCCTGGCACGTTGAGGCAACATCCAAGTTGCTCTCATGACCCGGTAGGAGAACCACAATATATGCGGTTTTTGCTCGCTCACATGTGACAAAGTTTAGAAATTAGTAGTGATCGTCGTTTGGCACGCAATATCAGCTGCATTTAGTGGAAAATGTTGCCTGAAATCATACGCCTAGCACCTGCTGTGACGCATTATGTTAATCTCAGACGCACTATTTTCAAAGACGTTCTTGGGAAAACTTGACAGAAAACTTTTGGTCCGTCCGTCCGTCCGTCCGTCCGTCCGCCTGTCTTTCCGTCCGTCCGTTCCTCCGTCCGTCTATCTATCTATCTATCTATCTATCTATCTATCTATCTATCTATCTATCTATCTATCTATCTATCTATCTATCTATCTATCTATCTATCTATCTATCTATCTATCTATCTGTCTGTCTGTCTGTCTGTCTGTCTGTCTGTCTGTCTGTCTGTCTGTCTGTCTGTCACCCGAAACGGCTTGTCTCCTTGCCTTTTATTTTGCTGGCTTTTAGTTCCAAAATCCAACCACACCTGCAGCACCCACTGATGTTGCTGTGGTGTCGGCGTTCGTACTTGCGCGTAGTGTCGAATAAGCAGCAAATTTCGCGCATACCTGACGCAGAACATCAACACGTCAATATACTGTGGTGTTTGTTTATACTATAAAAGGTATGCATAAGTAATTCTAAGTAACGTACAGTTTATTACACTAAGCTGACAATGCAACGCTATGCACGAAAAGGCGGGTGTTTTCTACGCTTTGCTAAGACGATACGGTGGTGGCACCTACCCACTGCGCGCATCTTGACATTCCCGAATTCCATTCACCTATTTTGTCTCACATAACATAAAATAAATGTTTTATTCACTCTCTTCAGGTGGACGACTATTGTCATTTGATGACATTTGCAGTGAAACATGCTGATACGGGGCCATTTTTTCCCCTTCTAGTCTGCTACAACATATTCATTACAAATGCGCTTTAAGCTGTTGGTTTTATCCGGTTGTCGCATTTCCGAAATCAATTCCCTGGAAAGTAGTAGCTCGTAACTTTTTATAGAAGGTTGTTACAATTAAAGCGCTAAAGTTCTAACTTGACGCTGTTCCGAAAAAAAGCATGCTTTGGTCCCATTTTCATAACTGCCGCATATTATTCAAACAATTAAGTTCTTTTTCGAAATCTAAGATTTCAGCCCCTACAACACTTTAATTAGACTCTAGAAGTAACGCCACTTATGTTTTTCCTGGCTTTGTTTGCTTCCCCATAGTTGTCTCCGCCCGCTAAACGTTCCATGTTTCGTTCTGTCACGCCAGAAAATTCACTAATGTAGATACGTGCATTGCGCACCACCAGTCGTAGCATACTGAAATTCGCAATATTATCATCAAACGCCTCTTGATGAAGCCCACATCAAGACAAATACGACTATACTATATAGGATACGACTACAGATAACTACAGGGGATACGGATACACAGGCTACGACTATATGCTGTAGCCTGAAATGTCGCTACTGTAGGAATAAAAACTATTCGAACACTATATTCGATACATAGGCTAACCCGAGCTACAGGGCTGAGGTTTCTGAACATTCCTTACACGCTTAGCAACTTGAATTACTTACCACTGGTAGATTGACTTGACCGTGCATAGTAAATCAGGCACATTTTCTCTATACAGAAAACACTCAAGGAGGCGCTACAGAAGATTGCTTGCCGCAACAATCACAGTTGCTGTTCTAAATGAAAATTTACTCTGACTATATTTTTCCCACGAAACTCTGAAAACGAGAGCCACCTCCTTGCCTCTATTATCTGCATCTGTAAACCGAGACGTTTTAGAAAAGGTGCTGCCGCTTATATTCTTTCTTGCGCCTACTCTGTGTAGCGTTAGGGTGATTAAGGGTACAAATTGAGTTAAAAGGACGAGTAGAAATCCGGTATAAGTCTAATGATCCTCAAAGACCCCATTCTCACTTATCTTCTGGATACCGTACATGCAATTTACAAGTGCTAGGAAAAGGCACTAAAGGTTAAACTTCAAATGAATGGCACTAAGAAAGCCATAAGCTTTCACATTTACGAAACAGTGTTCTGAACGATGCCTGTTATCACCTTGAGGGGGAAGCACTTCCTAGTCTTCTTTGTCCAGGAACCATGAGGCTTCGACCGTCTACTTCGTCCTGGCGACGAGTTGTTCGACAAACATACCAGAGACTTTCCATAAAAACAAATTGCTCGAAATGTAATCCATGCTTGCTTCACATACAACAGCTTTGAGCATATATACTTTCAAAGATTGTGTTGAACCATGAATTCATGTTTACATTACACTTGATTTATTCGTAATATTGATTGCGTGGCATGCAGTCAGCGCGCAGTTTTACACAATACAGCAAATTTGCTGCCTCCCATATTTTCACTTTCTTCACTTCTCTCCCCTCTCTTTCTGATCTTTCTATTCATCTTTCCCAAACACCCGAGTTGGGTAGCCGACCAAATGTGTTTGCGGCAACCTTCTTGCCTTTTCCCTTTTTACTTCTTCCCCCTCCTTGATATTAAGCAGTCACCTGTGAAAATTATTCAGAAATCTCTTCGTAATGTTATGCGTTGTGAATTTGAAAGTACGTAGAAAAATTCGTCTCTAGGGGATAGCAAGAACTGTAGCGGAACCACCAACATTTATGCCATCTATCGGTGGTATTTTTGTTGCTTTACGCCTTCAAGTCATATTGACATAAAACACTGCTTCCAGGCCAACCAACTGAGGTTGACAAAATGAGGGCACTTAAGCATAAAAAAGCGTAAAAGGAGGCATTAAGATTCATTACTCTTATTTCCATCATCACTACTGATGTACATTCGTATTGCTATTAGGACTGATATCAACGTCAAGAATAAGCATTCAGTGTATTGTGACTGATGTGCATTTCATTCCGTATGCCCAAAATCAGCAGGCTCTGTTAAAAACATTGATGTCATCCTAACGACCAACTCAAGTGGAGTAAACTGTCTCTAAGAAATGTTGAAAGCAACTTCATTCCCTACTTTTATTATATTAAAAAATATATCCGCAAGTCAGAGAACCTCATTTTTATTGTGTGCCCCGGAGAGTTCATTATGCTGTCATAGTTGCTTCAATCAACACATTATTTACTAAGTACAGAGTAACGCGAAAATCTCATGGGCTCCTTTTGGACAGTATTTACCCAAATATTTGTCTTGTCGCAAAAGCTAGTATAGCACAATTATACCCTAACTGTGTCTCAAAAGGTGCGTGACAACATGCCTCCTATTACAGCAACCAGCTTTTGATGCATTACCTACCAGGCCAAAAACCAGCAAAGACATTGATTACATTGTAAACTGAAATGACCGTCAGTATATAGTATGAAAGACTTAAGTCAGAAAACGTTAGCTATCCTGTATGCTTTGAATTTACGTACATTACGAGAACGTAGAATGACAGAGCGCTCCACCTGATCACAAAAAGACATCGTACACTTTGTTTTAACCACGCTACAATTTATATCACCCAACCTGGGCTACGCTTCATTAGTTTTACCATAGACAAATTTAGTTCGTGATCCGCAGCAGCTCTGCGGACACAGCCTGTTATTTGTTTTCTATGGCAGGCTGCGTTCGCAAAACTGTTGCGGACACTAAACTAAATCTGTCAAATATAACGGCACTAGACACTCAGTACTCCGAGCTTAAAACTTCGATATGAAAGTTAGGTAACAAAGTGATAAATTGGGCAAAAACGCAATCTGTCGGGCAGCCGTATTTAGCTATATGTGCAATGGCGGAAATATGAGGAGGTTGCACGCTGACGATAATTGATTATTCATAGCGAACTGATCAACGACGCAGACTAGTGGGCTCATAAAATCGACGATAGAGCTCTTAAGCGACCGCTTGCGAAAGGGAAGAAAATCAGGCTATTATGTGACGGCCACTCGGCTTTCAAGATAACCACAGTTTTAACCTAAACCTACGTTGTCCGCACAACATTATTGCCTAGACTCAATCACGGAAATATGTTGTGACGGCTCAAGCGGTGTCTCCAGCACCGTTCTTCATGGCAGAGTCAATTAGCTTACATGGTTTTGCATCCAAAATACCTGTTCAAACGGCACGGCTCAACTGGCTACTCACGCAGCCGAGGAGGCATCTCACGCTTTTGAAGGTTGTTTGCCATCACGTGACATTATTTGTCCACCCTAGCCACCTGCACTAAATATAGAACCATTGCGCGGCCTTATCGTGCATGGTTTCTGGCTCAGCTAGATGTTTACACCAGCGCCAGCAAAGCATCATGTTCTTATTGGCTGCGGCAAAGTGGAGAGCTTTGGCGGGTTGAAAATAGCTGGTGCCCAAAGGGCGCTGTTTTGGGGGAGGTGATTCTTGATTGATATGTGGGGTTTAACGTCCCAAAACTACCATATGATTATAAGAGATGCTGGGGGAGGTGACTCTTAAATGAAAAGAAGATAAAAGTGGACCCGTAACTGTCTCTCAGGGGTAGGACGCCTCAACAGTAGCTCACGAGGGGTGGGGGTAATGAGGGATTAAAAGGATAGGATTAAAAGCTATGTAGAGAGAGGAGCAGGAGGAGAGAAAGGCTCACAGACAGTTACATACTGAAGTAAGGAGGATATAGGAAAGATGGACACGGTCGCACAAGTCCGAGGACGGGGCACCACTCAGCGAGAGCCCTTTCGGGCGTCAGGAGACGGCGTAGGGTCAGCCAGTCGGCCAGAGCTGTGCTGTCGCCGGAGATCGCGGGGGCACAACCGGTCGGCACGAAATCCAGCGAGCGAGTCCGGTTTTCACTGCCCGGAAAGGAGCTTTTCTTCCGCTTTCCCGCTCCTCTGTTTTGGCTGCTCCACCTTGGGTGTGAACGAGCCTTAACCGCTTGTACTAGAAGATCCGCCTTAAGTGGCCAACGGTGGAGCGCAAGCTAGCACGTCATCACGCTTCGTCACGTGTCGTCACAAGAGAAGGAGGCTTCAACTGAGCTGAGCCTCAACAACAACAAAGGTACAGCCAGCTCCACTTCGCGAACGCTGTCGAAACAGGGAAGCCGATGCCCTTCTTCATCAGGCCCATACTTGTGCGCCTCTCGTTGATTAGGCCTTTTCATCGAGCCTCGTCCTCGCCCATACTGCATCGTGATATCGTGATAGCCATTCCACTCCTACATAGTCTCTCTCTTGCCACGCCTCAACTCCCTGAGACAACGGATGGGGAAGCTCTTCTGTTAAATAAAAAAAAAACACCAGGCTGGCGCGGCAGGCGCAGCGCAGTCACAGCGAAAGCTAAATGTGCAGAGCCTTTTCGAAACACTCATTGGGTAACTACTGGAAGCACACTTGCTTGGTACCCTCTATGGCATTAATAATAAACTTTTGGGTAGTAGGCCACCATTCGCTATGCTATTTTTCGTCATTCTTCTAAGAAGCGTGGTATCCGCTAAACACTTGCAAGGAATTTCGTGCTAATTGTTGATGCAGTGGCTGACGACGATGAGGAAATGTGGCTGAAGTGGGTATGCGCCACAGTTAATAGGGGAACAAGAACAAGCTTTTGTGATGGGTTGGAGCATTGGACTGCCCACTCGTTATGCCGTTCGCATTGCGCGACGACTGGTTGTTCTTTCGCTGTTGTAAAACGCTTTATAAGTCGTGTTCAACGCGATTGCTTTCCCGACATCAAGCCTGTCTAAGGCAAGCTTGACAACAAGTCACAAGCACCAGTGTAGCTCAGTGGTATAATACAGGCTGGCACCCAGCGGACACGGGTTCGAGCCCCACTGTGTCATTGGTGCAAAGTTATGGACACCGTGGTTAGCACGATGTGGTTACGGACACCGGCGGCGGCGGCGGACAACAACTGCGCGTAACCTGGAAAGTGATCTTATAACACCTCTCACTGTAAAACAAAAGCTGAGCAGGAGTTGCAATCTTGCAAATCAAGAATGCGTTTTTTTTTTAGGTGCGAATCTCGTTAGGGTCGAGCCATGTGCTCCCGAATAATCTCCTGGAGCTTCGCACACTAATCATCATACATTTCGTGAATATGCTGCGATTGTTTTGATTGAGAAATTAACGTCTTTTGCCACGAAAGTGGTAACACTACGCAAGCACATGATGTCAAACACTGGCTCTTCAAAAGAGCGACGTGTTTAAGAATCATTTTCAATTAGCTGTCGAAAATTGGCCTGATTCAAAAGCTTTAATGATTTTCTGTTTTATATACATGAGCCTAAACGTACTGCACATCAGTGTTGTAACTACTCACTATACCTATTCGTCGTTCATCCTACACAACCACACTGTAAATGGTTACAGGGAACAAGACAAATGGAACACTGAACAGACGAAACAATAAAAAAACTTCCCCGCTTTCTGAAATTGTGGTCTCATGTTGAGTTTTTTTCTTTCATTTTCTTAATTTTGTTGGCTGGCTTGCAGAACGCAGGCAAAAAAAGCTTAGAACACGTCATCAGTCTCTGTGTGCCGGCAGGGTAATTAGAACCCTAATGCTCTCGTAATGAGTTTCGCTCGACACGTTTGCGTTGTCGGCGTCTAGACATGGATGGCATTATACGTGCTTGCACACTGGTGCACAGTCTAGCTCATGGCCCCTTTCGAGAATCCCACGCCCCGCATCCCCTCCACTACAAGGTTGTTCGACACGCCCTGAGGCTGCATGCATGGCGCAAGAACTCCGCAGTGCACCATTTGTTTGGCGCGACATTGACGTGGTAA
The DNA here is from genome assembly GCF_043290135.1 of Rhipicephalus microplus. Taxonomy (NCBI): domain Eukaryota; kingdom Metazoa; phylum Arthropoda; class Arachnida; order Ixodida; family Ixodidae; genus Rhipicephalus; species Rhipicephalus microplus. The sequence continues at coordinate 197,681,632 of NC_134701.1, forward strand.
AGCTTTCGTGCTAACAAATATGCTTCTGCGTACAATGAACGGAGAGTGAGAGGTGTTGTGTCACGCACAGACTAAGTAACACACGGATAGTTTCAGGCCGCATGGTACAAGGGTGGTAAGTGTTGTGCATGCGGTGAACATGGTAGGAGACAGGGCTATCTCGTACGTACAGTCCATGCAGACGCTTCGGACATCGTTAGGAAAAGCGCACGTACAAGGTAAACTACTCCATCGGGTATGGTTATTTCATGACATATATGTTCGCAGCACGGCACTGTTATATAAAAAGTACTTTGCATTAAAAAAACATCAGTAAAAATTGGCAATGTATACACTTATGTATACAGTGTAGCATACATACCTAGTGCGCATTCATGTATGGACACCAGACAGTGAGATAATGTCAGTGTCTCTTTTTGCGACAGGCACCGGTTTCACCCAATACTGTCCGTTTCTTTTGTAGATTCACGGCTGTCCCCAATCATCCTCACAGATTTATTTATTTATTATTTCTATTCTTTTCTATTTTTTCCTATGTGTTTCCCATGTTCAGTAGTATTCTTCTACAATTCTATAGTTAGTCAGATCATGATTGAACTGCTTTGTTTTTCACAATTTCATTAGTTCTTGTAAAGGTGGCTGTCACATTTACTCGCAATTACGTTTGTCGCGTTGGATGTAACCACTCAGCTATAACCACCAATAATGCGTTTCGGGCGTGGAAGTAAGCTAAAATTAATGAGAATAGCATACGCGACAAATTACACACAAAAAAGGCTTCCCAGGATGTACATACATGCAAGCAAAGAGAGAGAGAGATCTATAAATCTAATGCCAAAAAATTGGCACATCCCACGTACAGTGTGAATCAATAATTTGCGAAGCACAAATTAGAAAAGTTTATCTGTCACTTTAAAATCACCACAACGTTACCGAGTGGAGGTAAATTATAGGTCCGTTCGATTCATCTGCACCAGTCGGAACTGGTTCACGGCTGTGCACGCGAAGTTCAGGAATTGTACAGCGTGAGTTCAACGGTGCAGGCACAGCACTACACCCGAAACGAATGGCGATGTGCCGACAAGGTGCAGGCCTTATTTCTTTTCGCTTAATTTACACCTTTCAGCTAACACTGAATGATGATGAACCCCACATGCGGACAATTTATGAGGCGCGAACATCTTGGCAAAACACACAGTGTTGGTAAAGGCAGATACGGCGCATACGCCCAAGTGCTGCGTCGTCTGCTCAGTTGCATGCACGGCTGCACTAAGCCGGCACTATCATAGTAGGTGGTGCACGAAAATCGTGAACCAGTGCTGCACCTCTTCTGCACCTTTTGAAACGAATGACAGAATTTAGAGGTCGTCGATGCTGCACCACTGAAACGAATGGCAAAGTGCAGCACCCCATGAACTGGTTCACGTGGTGCAGGCGAATCGAACGGACCTTATGCCGTACACGACTTACGTGTCATGATTAGAATCTTTGAATGCATCGTTTACCTTCGTCATCTATTCACGTCACGAGATGACAAACTTAGTATATGTGAAGCTATCGAAACGGCCACGAGAACGCTATGAACGTGGTATGTTGTCATGTTTTTGCATGACACGCGTGTCATGATTATCATGTTTGCACCAGTCGTACACCTTCGTCATACATTGACGTCACGTAACACCAAATTTGGTACATGTGCAGCTAGCGAAACGGCCGCGAGTGCATCATGAAGGGCCCATTATACTCCAACGTGACGTTGACGCGCGTGCACGCTGGGCACAGCGACGCCATATGTTAGCAAAACGCACACGGGAGAGAGAAGCAACATTATTTATCACATCTTAAGGAGAGGGTCTGCGAGAAGGCTAGAGATCCTACTCGCGGTAGGCCTCTTCTACCACCTCAGTTCACCTCAGGATAGCCTCCTGGAGGTCGGGGTTGTAGCTGCGCATGGCCACCTTACCCACAGAACTCTGTAGTGTCACGCCAGGCGCGACCGACGCGACCAGCGTCCATCAGCGCGGCCCAGTGGCAACCGGCGCGAAATGCGACATGCTGAATTTTGCAACGATGCGTTACCCATACAGCACCGCGTCTACCTCTTTTCATGACGGAGGAACGCTGGGCGCGCTGGAACGCGCATGCGTCAAAGCAATGGAGTGCGGCGGGGCACGCGCCTGCAATTATAAGGAAGGACCGGCGCCTAGTGTGGCAACGCCGGCGTGACGTAGTGAAATGAACGCTGGCGAGCATGCGCACCGTGCCATGTCGAAATATATTAGCGTCTTGACTGTGCCATGTAGCGATGTTCTCACATGACACGCATCTCATGGTTGTAATGTTTTTTTTTTTTTTTTATTGATTTAATTTCAGACAACCCGTGTACACAGTTTGCCTAGGGGATCGGCGTAAAGGCAAAGAAAGCCTGACAAAGCGCCAACCCCCTATGTACACACATACATAAACAGGTTATATATAGCAGTACAAAAATTGAGAAATTGAGATACATACAATATCAAAAAACATTTACAATTTTTTTTTTTTACATCAAGCCAGTATTAACAAAGAAATGAACAGCAATTATGAATTAGCACATACCTTCGTGTATGTATGTGTAGCACATACCTTCGTGACGAAGGTATGTGACTGGTTTGCACCAGTCACATACCTTCGTCATCCATTGGCGTCGTGTAATACCAAATTTGGCATATGTGAAGCTAGCGAAACGGCCGCGAGCGCATCATGAGTGTGGCATGTAGTCATGTTGTTACATGACACGCATGTCGTGATTATCATGCTTGGATGTGTTATTTACCTATGTCGTCCGTTCGCATCACGTGATACCGAGTTTGGTACATGTGAAGCTCGCGAAACGGCCGCGAGCGCATCATGAGCCAGCATGTAGTCAAGTTGTTACTTGACACGCACCTCATGTTTATCATGTTTGCACCCGTATCATACCTTCATTGTTTATTCTTGTCCCGTTATACCAAATGTGGTACACGTGAACCTAGTGAAACGGCTGCCAGCGCATCATGAGCGTGGCATGTAGTCATGTTGTTACATGACCCACATCTGATGAATATCGTATTTGCACAAGTCACATATCTTCATCATCCATTCACGTACCGTAATACTAAATTTTGTATATGTGACGCTAGCGAAATTGCCGCGAGTGCATCATGAGCGTGGCATATAGTCATGTTAATAAATGACCCGCATGTCATAATTTTCATGTTAGGGCCTGTCGCTTGTTTTTACCATGCAATCATGTCATACCATACTAGTTTTGCAACATGCCATGTGAACGAAACCACTGCAAGAGCAGCAAGACCATAAAATTTAAATAATGACAATAATGACATGCATATCATGATTTTCATCTTATGAATAGTCAAATATGCTCGTCATACAGTCATGCTATACCATACAAAGTTCGGTATATATACCATTATCTAAACGTCCAGGAAAGTTAAAAGCCGTAGGCAGATAGATAGATAGATAGATAGATAGATAGATAGATAGATAGATAGATAGATAGATAGATAGATAGATAGATAGATAGATAGATAGATGGATAGATAGATAGATAGATAGATAGACAGACAGACAGACAGACAGACAGACAGACAGACAGACAGACAGACAGACAGACAGACAGACAGACAGACAGACAGATAGATAGATAGATAGATAGATAGATAGATAGATAGATAGATAGATAGATAGATAGATAGATAGATAGATAGATAGATAGATAGATAGATAGATAGATAGATAGATAGATAGATAGATAGATAGATAGATAGATAGATAGATAGATAGATAGATAGACAGACAGACAGACAGACAGACAGACAGACAGACAGACAGACAGACAGACAGACAGACAGACAGACAGACAGACAGATAGACAGATAGATAGATAGATAGATAGATAGATAGATAGATAGATAGATAGATAGATAGATAGATAGATAGATAGATAGATAGATAGATAGATAGATAGATAGATAGATAGATAGATAGATAGATAGATAGATACGCTCAAAGTCGCCGAAGTTCGCTAAGAAATGTTTCGCATTTAAAAGGCAAACAAGAATACAAACATTTGATTCGCTACCCTGCTCTGAAGATGTGTGAGGTGAAGCAAGAAGTATAAAAGGAATGGGAGAAAGGGAGAAAATAGATGAAGGGAGGAGCAAAACTAAGACACCTTTGTGCTAGGAGTGCCAAGCCCGATGAAAGTGCGGAGCTTAATGGCCTTTTTTTTATTTCACTTCTGTTTTTCATTTCTTTATTTCTTGCCTTTTCTCTTTTCCTTTTTCCTTTTTTCTGTCTTTTTCTCGTTTTTTTAAATTTTATTCCTTTCCCTCTGTTTATATATTTCCTTGTCTTTTTTGCTATTTTTATCGTCCTCGTATTTTCTTTCCTCTCTTTTTCTATTTCACATTTGCTTCCTATTTTTTGTAGTTTTATGCGTGGTTTTGTCTGCCTTACGCCATGCGCACCATATCTTTTTTGCTAAATATAATAAGTGATGATCATCAAGGCGATCAAAGAAAAAGAAGGAGCAGACTTCTCTTTGGCGCGAGCATGCGCTCAATATGCTACACGCGGGGCGTTATGCGAAATGACGACATACGACAGCATGCGCCCCTTAAATGCTCTGCACTCAGAAATGAGGAGATAGCGAATGGGACGAATAGAAACACACACACGCATGGCAGTGTCGTACTCGCTCAACAAGGCTGGTCACTCACAGGAATCGCCGCAGCGATAAAGCAGAGATAAATATAGTGAGGGAGAGAGCAAGAAAGGCAGGGGCTTTAACCGGTGTCGAGCTTCTAGTTTGCTACCATGCACTCGGAAATATGGGGAAAAGAAACAGGGAGAGATAGCATAGAGTTTCCTAAATATACACTATAGCGAACTCTGGCGCTAGTGTTTATGGCAGCTGCAACGCACGGCGCTTCAGCGAGCATGGAAATGATGAGTTGTACACGGATCTGTCTAATCTTCGTACTTCTGGCTCCGTGTGTGTTCGTGGGGCTTAGAGCTGTTTTCTCACGAAACAAAAATCAACATATGTTCAGCGGTTGCGCTTCACCACCTTATTATTTAAGGCTTATCATTTTAAACTGGGTCACGAAGATGGAAAGAGTTCGTTCTTTCCTTCTAAACGAAGCTGGAAGACTGCAATAAACGAAGCTACAAGTGCGATTCGCCCCCCGCAAGGACGAAGACTAGGCAAATGCATGTACTACTAGTCATTTCCATGGTCGATGAACGGTCGCAGCGCCACAGTCCGCTCTAGTTATTTTTAGGAAACTCATAGAAGAGAAAAGACGAAGTTCTGCACGCACACAGGAATGCTATCAGTCACCAAGGCCGTAGTTTATCTCCAGCCTCTTATCTACACAACTACCACCCTCTGGCACTCTATTGGGAAATAGCGGCCTTCAAGTGAGCCATGGTGGTTACTCGAGCACCGAACACACTCGATTAAGAAGCTGCAGCAGTAGCTAAACAGCTCTTAAAGCAGATAGTTCGAGACCGTTCGTCTCGTCGAGAAGCTCGTACGGTCGTCAGAAAGCGACACCCATGGCGCCGGCACAGCTCAAAGAATTCTGTGGAACATAGTTCATAGATGACACGTACTCCTCTGTTTCCTGAACCAGACGCGTTCTAGTCGACGTTTGAGGACTACAGCTCACCAAAACACGCGGGCATCATAGTGTCGCCGCAGTTTGCAAAGCTAAAGCAAAAACCATAGACGAAGTCACAAGAAATTCACTCCGCGAGTTTCAATAGTTTATAATACAAGTACAACGTGACTCCGGTTGCAGTGGGCAGTGTCGGAGTCAAACGCCGCACCGGCTTCCAAAGCCTTGCCCGAGTAAGACCACGCCATTGCTACAAAGGTTGACAACAGAACAAAAGGCCAGATTTTTCAAGAGTCTATATAGGAAATATTATTTTATTTATATACGGAGGTGCCGCCACCAAGACTCCCAGTTCATAGAGAACGGAATATCGCTCTTGATTTGACTAGGAGTGCTGGGAATCCCTTACAAAAGGAGCAGACAGCTCTCGCAGTAATTATTAAAGTAAGTTTATTATTTTCTTTTTTTTTCTCTACTGCAGATAACCCACCAGAAGTGAGTATAGGCGGGTTAAAAACAGCGTTCGGTGGAGTGACGTTTTCAAACCTCTTCTCACGGTTCCTCGGCGTTCTCGTGAATACGCTCGAGCTACGGATTCTGCGAACCGGGCCAGCTGGAGGAGAGCGCTGCAAGTCACCGTGCCGATTAAGAAGAGCAGAAATAGGGGGGTATAAGAAACGAAGATGTAGGGAGGCGTCCCGCAAAGTTCTCTCGAGGCGCACTTTATATCGCGGGACTTGTTCAGAAGCGAGGCACTGAAGCGAGCAAGCGCCATATGGCACGAGCACGCGTGGGGGCGCTGCAGCCGTAGCGAGATTCAGCCCGCCACTGAGCGCCCAATAAGCCTCACTAGTGGAGGAGGCAGTTAGGCTAAAGAGCGTTCTTTGGAGAAAAAAAAGCCATAAGAAGGAACACACACTGAAATAGGAATAAGCAAAAATAGCGGAAGCGAAATCATTGATTCGCGTTAAATTAAAATGACGAAAAATATGTGGACAGATGAAGCCATTCCTATTAAGAAAGCTGAACTTAATATGAACACACGTAGCGGGAAGGAGAAGATTAGACAAATAAAGCATGCACCAAGAATTCTTATTGGATAAAAGCGCGACCGCCATCTGTCATTATGTGTAGAACGTATTTATTAATTTGCTTACCTTTAATTTTTTCTATTACTTCGATTTAAATTTATTTACTATCTACAATCTAATTGTTAGCAATTTTAGTTATTCTTGTTTTATTTTATAAATATTGCATAACGGATGGTAGGTACGCTCAAATAATCTGACAATGCAGTACACGTTGCCAAGAAAGGAGGTGGTTCCACTGGGCGCTTGTCTCAGCCATAGAATAGTTCAAAACTATATATACTTTCATCAAACAAACCGATGAAGAAAAAGTTGGACACTTTGGAAATTCTAAATTGTGTTCGGCAGAAACCTGTGCATGCCTGAAGGAGCGTTGCTGGGCGCGCCACTGTGCCATCACGTGATTGGTTAGAGAAGATGAGGGCGCACGGACGAATGGATGGTCGGACGCCGCCATTGTGTCATTTCGCTACTGCCGAGAGAGCAAAAGGGGGAGAAGTCACATCTGGTACCGTTTCAGGGCACAAATGGACGGTCCTTTGGACGCCGCTAGTATGAGCCACTAAAGGCTTCGACCTTAGATCTTCAACGCTATCTCTAAGCTGAGGTCACATGTTGGAAGGAATAACGTTAATAAACTGGGGCACTTTAAAATTAAATTGCAGTTGTTGAGCACTTGAATGCGCTTGTGCACGACACAGTGTTAACTAAAGGCACCTTCACACCGAGCGTAATAAGGTGCCTCGCTGAACACGTGCTGCGTTAAGCCGACCACGCATGTGTGGCTCCTATGCCATGGACCACGGTGCAAGTTACCATGGCTGAATGAACAACCCTGAACGCTCCAACGGCAGCCGAGAACGTCGATAAGTCTAACAACGCCCAGGGCTGACGCGGCAGGCTTAACGTAGGAGACACAATGTTAGCGCCTGACGCATAGTTCAAGCCCTAATAGGAGGGGAGTGCTAGCTCTTCCTGATACACGACTCCTAATGCAATACCTCAGAAAAGCGCACATGAGCTGCGCTGTGGTCTCATATCATTGCTCCACGCTAAGGGAGCAGGAAACTTCGCGCTAGGCCGACAGATTTGCATTGGTCACCATGGAACATCGCTTTTTTTTGTGCTACATCACAAAACGAAAATAAAAGATTGAGGAAGGATGCTGCGAGGTTCGTGTTCTTGTTAGTGCAGTGCGCTTTAGTGAGTAGGTACGTGTCAAGTCATTACAAAATACTAATGTCTTTTACATACACAAACTGTACTCACGAGCTTTGTTCTCAATATAAACAGAACGACGACATGGGTGCACTTATCGTCGCCGCCCTAGACAAGCTGAGATCAAAATATGAAAAGGTTGTTTACTCACAATGATTGCTCTCGCGAAACTAAACAAGGCCAGCTGTTGCGGCTTCGCACTTCGGTGAAAAATTGTTTGTCGCCTTTATCATTACGCCTTTGATTTCACATACTTTTATTTGTGTGTATGCGCTATGCACGGCTTACCGCTGATCAGTATGCCAGGTCCCGATTTCAGCACCGAACCTTAGTTGCTAAAGCAATAACGCGATGCCTTCTCCAGAGCAACCTCTTTTCCAAACAAGCTGAGCGGATTTTCACTGCACGAAAACAAGTAAATTAAATGTCTTGGAAGTGTAGCCTAATCGACTTTAAATAAGGCTACGGAAAAAAATGAACACTTGAGCAATGAGTACAGACGCTTAACCAGCGAAATTGAAACGTGAGGCGGCAGTGTTTATCGCAGAGCTAATCCAGGTTGTATTAAAGTATTTCTCCGTTTTTAGTAAAGACTGCACAGAAATCGCAACTGATGTTCCCCGCTCATGTGTTCCCATCACATTTAATGGACCAGTGATCAGTAGTGATTGTATTCTCCCAATATTCGGGGGCACTTACGTTTCTGCCACGGACGACTTCTCCAGTTTTAATGGACCGAGGGTGAGGAGCGGCACTTGCTCACTAGCTTGGCACATAGTCACTTGGAGTTTTGTACTCGTATGGCGGACGAATATCGCTTTCACTTAGATATACACTGTGGTTCTGACAAAAAAAAATATATCGCTTATGACGGCGGTGTCCAATCAAAATCATGCTACAACCTCTATCGTTACAAACTGCAATTTCGACACTTTAAATCACAATGACACTTCACCGAAGGTGGCATCCCCACAAACAATAGATGATCATCATGGTGTAATTATGTCATTAGCGTCTCGACAATGTTTATTCAATTATTTATTTAGAAGTACTGCAGGCCCTACCTGAGTCAAAGAAAGAAGGGGAACATCATTGCACATAAGCAGTAAAACCAAGAGTAATTACAACTGTCGCTAACCTATGTGGTAGAATATATGTAGACTAGAATCAACAAACAAAGAAAAAAATTAGCTTGTCAAATTCAAACACGTACTATAACAGGGATAAACTAATAATACTTGAAATTACAACAATTCAACACATGAGGTTCTTTGCACACTATGCGTCAAAAGCTATTGTGTATATTATGTCAGTAATCAAACAAACGGTTCTCTCCCCGCGCCAGTCTATAAAGTGATGTTTCGTAAGCAACTTAATGCAAGCCCTATATCGAGCTGAAGAAAGCTACAGGAGCTATTTCCCGGATACTATAAGAGTCGATGCACACAGCACTGCCACAGGTGTGGTGTCAGTTTAAGTACAAATCAGTGACTATTTCTCAATAATGGTGAACACTGGGCACATATCAATATCAGTGGCCTATAGGGAACGCTAATACGTATCTACATACTAAAACCCTAACGCGCCCGGAATTCAAACCAAGTCACCCTACTGTCCCTACTCTCCAACCTGCGACACTTAGCTAGCCTCTCGTGATAATACATTGCCTTCTATATGTATCATTGACTATACTCAGCAAGACAACCGAAGCAAACATGAAACAGCAGGATTATGAAGACATAATTGATGCACACGGGGAAACAAAGAATTGGTCAGCTCAGAGGCCATCAGTTAACATACAGAAAGTATTCATCAGAGCTCACGTCAGTTGCGTCTAGTTAAACAGTCCACCTTTTTTCACTACTACTTGCAGCAAACGGATGACTGGCAAGTCATCCGTTTCGAAAATGCGGGCCACGCGTGACGTATGCCGTTGAATGTTATAACTATGTCAGTGAATAATAGAAAAAAAGTGCATTTCCACATTTTACGAGACAGATGATAGAGTAAGACGCATCAACTTAATATCGAAGATAATCTATGCGTGGTTGCGTTTATGCGAAACCTTTTGTGAAGGGAATAGATGAATGAAGAAGCAAGGACTATTGGAAAGGTCCAATAGTCGTCGTGAAAATTCGCAGGCATGAATACAATGCCTTCAAATAAGGCAAAGCAGAACAACTGAAAACAGGTTGCTCACGCTGATGAACATTTTCTCTACCGCAGGCGTAATTGTGAGGTACGGTTTGCCGAATTTCAATAGCCACGCATCTTCAAAATTCAGGTCATCGGTCACCACAACAGCTAGAAATTTCGCGACAAATGCGACCAGGGTTAATCAACACATGTAGCTATGGAACTGAGGATTTTATATAAGTTCAATATAAGGCACTGGCGATAGCTAAAAACCATAGAGGGGCATTTTGAACAAATCTCTCAAACAATTTCATCAATTTAATTAATCGAAGCTGAGGACATTGGAAAAGTCCACGATAAGGCACTGGTGGTAACTCGAAAACCATACAGTCCACAACTCGGCTAATGTGGTTTGTTGCGGAACACGATTCGTTCGTAATATGCTTCAATTAAAGCCGGGAACTCCGGAGTCATGAACACCTGCCACGATGTGCGTAAACAAAGCCGCCCCGGGAAAAGCGGCCACGCTTTGGCCCTCAGCGAGCGTGCGAGCTAGATTACTTTTCGTGGAAAGCCGGAGAACCGCAACACAGCTTGACGTAGTGGTCGGCTGATGCCACGGGAAAGGATGCAGTGGGCTGTCCAGCTGGGAGAGCATGATTACCCCTTCGCGGTGAGTAATTAACCTTTTTTGGTGATTAGGTGAGTCTGCATGTGCAAGCTTCGCGTTAAGCGAGGGCTAGGAGCTCGTGCGCGTGTGAGAGTGTGAAAGAGAGCTTTCCTTCTGCGAAAACAGTACGGGTATTCCCCGAGCATAATATTGCTTGCCACAGAAATCTTCTCAGAGAATACGAAAAGGTCAATTTTCCGTGGTATTGTACAACCGGTGAGAAATGACGTCGCTAATAATGTGTAGTGGGAGGTAACCGTAATAGGACGTGGTCGAATCCTAATGGCGAAGTTAAGAATGAAATAGACTTCATTCTGGGTCCACACCAAGACATTGTACTGTGTGTAGAAGTAGTTGGAAAAGTTCAATGCAGTCACCATCTATTGGTAAGAGCTCGAATTCACCGCCATTTTAAAAAGCAAGGGTATAAACAGATACGCAAGAAGCCAATAAGTGAGCAAGCGATGAGATGAAAAGCACAGAAATTCAGAGTTTCGCTTCAGAATAGACTCAAGGCTCTAAACGAGGCAAGCGACATTAGCGTTGACACAATGAATGATAATCTGGCCAGTATCATCAAAGAGTCTGTAATTCAAAACCGAGGTATACAGTGAGTCATTAGACACGGCACTGGTGAGCTATCTCAAGGGGGGAAAAATCTCATTAGGAGACGACAAATCATCAAATCCTCAAATGTAACCAGCAAAGTGGAACTAGTGGAGCTTTCTAAGTAAATGAATAGGCGTAAGGTAGCCGATATTAGATGGTATAACAAGGAGAGGATTCAGCAGGTTGTAAAAAAATGACACAAGCCTGAAAACTGTTAGGGCAAACTTGTGCATAGGCAAAACCAATATGAATATGATAATAGCTGTAAGAAACTGAAACAACCAGGATGATATCGTAAGATGCAATAAAAGCCCAGAGGAATTCAACATCCTACCAGTAACGATTGGCGAAGCTCTAGAAGTAATGTAAGGAGGCAAAGCCGCTGGTGAGAATAAGGTAACAACGGACCTGCTGAAAATGGCGGAGAAATTGTGTTAGAAAAACTGACCATTCTATATAAGAAGTGTCCCTTGACGGGAAGGGTACCAGAATCATGGAAGAACGCCAACAGCCCCTTAATCCATAAGGAAGGAGACATCAAAGACTTGAAAATTAAAAGGCCGATAACCTCACTGTCCATTATCTACAAACTATTTACAAAATAATAGCTAATATAGTTAGGGCGAAGTAGAGTTCAATCAACCGAAAGAACAAGCAGGATTTCATACAAGCTACTCCACAATAGACCATATTTATGCTATCAATCAGGTGATAGAGAAATGCGCAGAATACAACCAATTTTTTTAAATAGCCTTCATATATTACGAGAAAGCGTTTGACTCAGTGTAGACATCAGCAGTGATGCAGGCAGTACAAACAAACCGTACTACCACAAACATATTGGGAAGCAATCTACAGCGAATTCACAACGACCACCATCCTCCAGAATGCAAGCAGCAGAATCCGAATAAAGAAGGGTGTAAAGCAGGGACACACGATCTCTCCAAGGCTGTTCACGGAGTGCTTACAGGAGGGTTTCAAGGCCCTAGGTTGGGAAGAGTTAGGGATAAGTGTTAATGGAGAATATATTAGTGTGAACTGGAAACAGAATGGAAAAAGTACATCTGAGAATTATTATGCACAAAAATGAAGTGATGTTCAACAGTCTCGGCAGAAAAACAGTGTTCTGCGATAGGTGGAGATACGCTGTAAGTTGTAAAGGATCATGCCTACTTAGGACAGGTGGTAATCACGGAGCCGAACCTTGAAGGTGAATTAACAAGAATAAAGATGGGGTAAATTCCATTTGGCAAGCATTCTCAAATCATAAATGGTAATCTACCACTAACCCACAAGAGGAAGGTATATAACAGCTGCATCTTACTGGTACTTACCTATGGAGCTGAAACCTGGAAGCCCACAAAGAGGGTTCAGCTTAAATTGAGGACGACACAGTGAGCCGTAGAAAGGAAAATGATAGGTGTAACCTTAAGAGACAAGAAGAGAGCAGAGTTGGTCAGAAAACCAACCGGGGTTAAGGATATCGTAGCTGAAATCAAAAAAGAAATAGACATGGGCCGGTCACGTAGCGCGTTGGCAGAATAGCCACTGGTCATTAAGGGTAACTGACTGGATTTCCAGAGAAGGCAAGTGTACGAGGTGCGGACAGGAAGTAGACCAATGAGACTAAAGGTAAGTTCACAGGTGCAACGTGGCAGCCGATGGCACAAGACCGGGTTGATTGGCGGAGCGTAAAAGAAGCCTTTGATCGGCAGTGGCCATAGTCAAGCTTATTATTATTATTATTATTATTATTATTATTATTATTATTATTATTATTATTATTATTATTATTATTATTATTATTATTATTATTATTATTATTATTATTATTATTATTATTATTATTATGTGCAGTGGAGCTGAGCACGTGTATTAAAACCGGTAAATGAGGCAGCACTTCGTAGCATAACGTACAGTTACTCTTCATATACATAGCGGATAACTGTCATACTGAACAATTAAGGGAGTCAATGCAGTCTAGCTGGTACCTAATCGGAAGGTCTGGTTGCAAAACCAGCTGACGACGGAAAATTCCTTGAACTCTCCTAACGCCCTACAACCACAGTTCCTCTACGCAGTAAGTTTCAGCCACGGTCCACCAGTGATTTAGCTTTACGTGCGTGAATTTATTAAAAATGTACTTGACATTTCTTGCGATGCGTACGAAAAGATTTGTCACCAAATACTTTCGCGTGTTGACCGTGTTAACTGGCTGAACAATGGAGAGGCCTTTGTCTTGCAGTGGACGTAGTTAAGCTGATTATGATGATGATGATGATGATGATGATGATGATGTTGTTGTTGTTGCTGTTGTTGATAATGATGATGATAATGGTGGTGATGATGATGATGATGATGATAATATTCGCAATATTAACTTTAAAATCTATCAATGAAATAGCAACACTTTTCCTCTGTAGGATTTTGTGCGTGTCTCTAAAATTTCTATGCATTGGCCTCCATAGCATTATTTGTCTAAGAAGAAGTTACCGTCACTTGTTTTGCCGCTTCTTATTTGTTTGCTGTTAGCATAAAGTGATTATTGATATTTGTTTCCATGGTATGATGTGCTGTACCACGTAAATATCTGGGGCCGAATTCACGAAACTTCTATTTATTTAATGCATTTTACCATTGGTTAGCCGGCTTCGCTAATGATGTGTGTCGTACCGTGATTTGCTGAAATATTTTTTTCAAAAGATTTTAGCTTGAGACATTTTATGAACGTGTGCCTTGTTCTTACAAGAATGCATGCATGACAACTGATATAAAAAACGTCTAATTCTTCAGGTTGCAGGTAGAATTACTTGCACGGAATATTGGAATACTGGAACCTAAAGGATAATTGAGCTTTGTCCTCAAGTGTAAAACGCGACAGCGCAATCGGGCCCTGTTCTAATCATCCTCTGAATTGCTAGCCTGATTTCTCTCTTGTCAGTGACTACCATAAAATTGTCGCAATAAAACGAAAGTCTATGCTCGTGAGTTTGGCTCCTTAGAACCATTCAGAATCACTACTCCAAGTATAGTTTTGAACTGAAAACTACGCCGTAATTCTTCTCTTTTCGAGTGGATTCAAACACCACCTTTAGAAACCCTGGTTCAAACACGAGCCCCGGAAAAAAGTTATTTATTGTTTCTTTGATGAGTGGCAGCTGTAGGTGTGGAGGGTGTTTTAGAACACTGCCCAGACGAGCATTGGGAAGTCGGGTGATACAAGCTTCTATTGAATAATTCTGGGGTTTCATAAAGACAGCATTTGATGAGGAGCCGCTGTAATGTGGTATACGGATTAATTCTGACCTCCTCGTTTTGTTGAACCTTCACCTACATCTTGTGAAGAGGTGGAGGTGCAATCACCTTTGGTTCTTCATATCGTACCCATGAATCTATGTACGAGACCTTTTTTTTTTAATTCGGCCAAATCGAAGTCCAACGGCCGCAGCCAGCAGTGAAAACCCGCGTCCATCAGATTAGCAGAGCAGCACGTTCGTTTCTACGCTACAGCAAGTCCTTTCAACAGACAGTCTTGACTGATTTGACCGAGTGCAGAGATCAACTGCGTGAATGCTCGAAATGTGAAGACCGTCGTCACAGTACATTCTTCTCACCAGTAACAGCTTTAGAGACCGCTCAGCTGAGTACCTTATAAAGAGGGTGGTGAACAAAAGCCGACTCATGTTGCGGGTTGACCGACGGTTGCTTTGAAGTCAGTAGACAATGAGGAGCTCGGGCTCCAAGCGCTAGTTGTAACAATAAACCTGCTTTGAAGCCCTGCATTTCGTTCCTCATTTTCCTAATCCTTTCCACCATCCCAAAGAGCAGTAGGCCGCTAATGTTTACTGAGTAGCTCGACACTTGTGTCGAATTCATTTGACGGAATAGACCGCTATAAATAAGGAAACCATTCGTGTTGTTGTAGGAACGTGAAGCGTGTTGGAGTTTGATGCGATTCTATTACGCATAACACGGAAACCTATAACAGGAGCTAAAAGCTATGCTTCTTCATTTAAAAGCTCGTCGTATCTAGGTAAATGAAACTCTGTCGACGAGAGACCGCTGCTCCTATAGACGATCAAGACGTCGTTCTTCCAGAGAGAGAGAGAGAGATAAAGATGCAAAGAAAGGCAAGGAGGTTAACCAGACGCACATCTGGTTTGCTACCCTGCACTGGGGAAGGGATGAAGGGGAGAAAAGAGGTTGCAGAGAGATGAGAAGGTACACACAGTCACGAGCACACTCGGGGAGCACACACAGTCTACAGGCGGTCGCTCAGGTTTGTTGACTTTAAGTAGAGTAGCAGTGCTTTAGTCGCTTTCTGCGCAACTGAGGCAGATGCCCAAGGTCCTAGTATCTTCTGCACACAAAATGGTCCGGGGTCAAGTTGATTCAAAACCATCCGGAGCTGGCATCGCTGTGTGTCGTAGTAAGCGCAGCTGCACAGGACGTCTTCGATGGTCTCTTCAGCCCCGCAGTAGTCGCATGTAGGAGTGTCTGCCATACCAATGCGAAAGGAGTACACCTTTGTAAATGCAACACCCAACTAAAGGCGGCATAACAGTGTCGCATCGGAGCGGGAAAGTTGTGATGGTAGCTTTAGCTTGAGTGAAGGACCCAGTTCATAAAACTGACACCTTTGGAAGCTGGTAGACAACCAGAACGTGCGTGTGAGATCTCAAGCCAGCAGGTAAAGTTGTCTTGCTGCATCATTCCTTGATAGAGGAATCGGGACTACACGGGTTCCTTCATGGGCTGAGCGGGCTGCATCATCGGCTAATTGATTTCCGGTAATACCGATATGTCCAGGCAGCCATTGATATATAATATCATGCCCTCGTGCTAGAGCTTCATGATGGCAATGTCTTATTTCTTGTACCAATTGTTCATGACTCCTCCTACGCATGGCAGACTGCAAACTCTGAAGCGCTGCCTTCGAATCACAAAATATGACCCATTTTCCTGGACGTTCTTGAACGAGATATTGTAAAGCAGCCCTTATAGCAGCAAGCTCTGATGCCGTGGATGTAGTCATATGCGACAACTCAAATTTGATTGTCATTGCTGCAGCCGGAATTACAGCGGCACCTGATGAGCTGCTGGACGAGACGGACCCATCAGTGTATATCTTCGTTCGGTCTAAGTACAACTCATGTAATAATAGCAGTGTAGCTTGCTTCAATGCCACTCTGGAGTGATTGCTTTTCTTTTTGATTCCCGGAAATTCTAGACATACATGCGGCTGGTCGAGGCACCACAAAAGACATGCCATTCTCGCAGCTGGCGTATATCCTGAAGGAATGCTGTTTAGGTGCTTGGCTATGACGTCTGAAAACGTAGCACGTGGTCTTCCGGGGGGTAGAAGGGCCAAGTGGTGGTCGGAGACACCGCTAGCATGTCGAATGTGCGCTCTGAGGCAATCCACAACTCTATATGTCCTGACCGGCGGGTCTTTGGCAAGCATGATTGTGGCATAAGTAGAAGCGCATCGGTGCAGTCCTAGGCAGATCCGCAGTGCCTGACCCTGAAAACTCTCCAATGAATCAGTATTGGATTTGCAAGTGTTAGTCAGTACCGACAAGCTGTAGCGCAACAGACCCAGAAATAGGGCCCTGTACAGCTGTAGCATGGAGGCAACAGAAGTTCCCCATGCTTTCCCACACATGAATTTCATTATATGCACAATAGATAGCAGTCTCTTCTTCAAGTACGCACAATGCGGGCTCCACGAAAGACTTCTGTTGATTATTGTGCCCAGGAAACGATGCGTCCACGCATATTTGACACTCTGCCCATTGATGTAAACAGGGTATGGCGTCATTGGTTTGCGTGTAAACGCCATCAACGCGCACTTCACAGTTGATATATTTAGGCCTTGTTTCTGAAGGTAGGCTGTTGTGAGGGTTGCTGCCCGCTGTATTCGTGCACGCACCTGAGGGCGAGTAACTGCAGCACTCCAGAGGCAAATATCATCGGCGTATATGGATAGGCACACCGACTTTGGCAGAACCTTCACCAGACCAATGAGGGCAAAATTGAACAATGTGGGGCTTAAAACACCTCCCTGAGGTACTCCGCAGTAGGTGTAATGTTCAGCAGTTGTACTCTCATATGTTTGCACAAAGAAACCCCTGCCAGTTATATAATCTTTTATCCATTCAAACATTCGTCCACCAATGCCCATTGCTGCGAGAGAAGTGAGGATGGCATCGTGAGCTACATTATCGTATGCACCCTTCACGTCAAGAAAGAGTGCCACTGATATGCGCTTGCTTGCTGAACAAATGTCGATAAGTCAAGGACACAGTCGATAGAGGAGCGGCCCCGACGAAAGCCTGCCATGCAAGAAGGGTATTTGGTGTATCGTTCCAAGTACCACTCGAGACGAAATAGAACCATTCTTTCCATCACTTTTCCGAGGCAGCTTGCGAGGGCAATAGGGCGATACGCTGTCAAGTCCAATGGTGATTTTCCCGATTTCAAAAGTGGTATTAATCGACTTATTTTCCATTCTCGGGGAACACTGCCGCTGAGCCAGGAGTTGTTGAAGCTTGTTAAAAGTTCTTTTCTGGCTTTTTGTCCAAGGTGTCCCAACGCACTATAAGTAATACCATCAGGACCTGGCGATGACATGCGTTTAGAAGCAACTAACGCACCTTCCAGTTCTTCCATGGTGAATGGAATGTCCATTTCTGGTAATCGCGTCTCAGGAACGATCACGGCGTCGATGCTCTCGTTCATAATATTCCCGGCAACTCTCGTGCAAAATTCTTCAGCCACCTCGAGTTCTGTTTTTCCATGATGGAGTGCCAAAGCTTTAAAAGGGTGCCGTTGTTGTGTAGAGGAGCGAAGACCACGAACTGCTCTCCAGATATATGACAGCGGTTTATGAGGGTCTAGAGATTCGCAGAATGCTTTCCAGCGTTCGCTCTCCAGCTTGTAAATGCGTCGTTGAATCTTTTTCTGGAGCCGTCTTGCTTTCCTCAGATCGTAAATTGATCTTGTGCGTCTGTATCGTCGTTCAGCACGCCTTTGTATAGCTTGTAATCTTTCCAGTTCGATTTCAAACTGTGTTATTTTAGGCGAAAATGGTAATTTACATTTGGACGCTTGCATAGCTTCCGTTATGGTATTTTCCAGGCTGCAGGCAAGGCCTTTTTGGCAAGCGTTCTCAACACGCGATGTAAACAATGACCAGTCAGTGCCAATTGCAACAACGGAAGAGAATTTTTTTATGATACCATCGATCGTCACGTAGGTGGGTATGTGATCACTCCAATGAGTCTCAATATCGCAAAACCATTTAACTTTGTGAAAGAAGCACCGTGACACCGATGTCAGGTCAAGGCAACTGCCATACGAGAGACCCTGCAGATATGTGGGGGTACCATCGTTCATGATGGAAAGGTCGTAATCGGAAGCGAATGTAACAATGTTCCGGACCCTGGCATTCATCATAGTGCTCCCCCAAAGCATGTGATGGGCGTTGAAGTCACCGGTGATGATCCAAGGCCCATCGGTCCCCATTAGAATGTCTTTTCATCTGTCGCAGTCAAATCGCGATGACGGAGATATATATCCACCAATAAGCGTGAACGAAACTGCATTCTTGTTTACACGAAGACACACGTACTGATTCTCGTCATTTGAACTTATTTGGTGCGAAAGATAAGTCAAATCTGTGCGAATGTAAACAATTACTTTGCTTCGTTCTTCGCAAGCGGCTGAACAAAAAGCTTCATAACCGGACAATCTATAAGGCGTTGATACGTTTGGTTCACATATGACAAGTATAGGGAATTGATTGGCCCGAACAAATTGGCGAAAGTCCGAGATACGGGACTTCATGCCTCCGGCATTCCACTGAAAAATTGACGCACTTTTAACTTCAGTGTGGAAGATGAGATTTTGTTGAGCCATTGTGCTTATACGACGTTAGCAAGAACTGGATTCAGTGCATCCAGTATTTGCAGTGCACTCTTAGCAGACGAAGATTGTATGCTGCTCAGTAGCGTGCGAATCGTGGCAATTATTGATTGCACGATTGCAGTCACTTGCCTGTCTTGGTTGGAAAGATCTCGAACCGGGATCGCGGACTGGCCGTCATGAAACTGCTTCGGTTCGCTTGATGCTGCTTACCTTTGAAGTGCAGGCCACTCTGTCGCAGTTAGGGTATGCTCACAGGCTTTGTCCTTTACAGCCTTTCCCACGGCATGTAGTCTGGGAAACAAAGGAAGTGGTACTGATGAGGGATCTGGCAAACGTGTCGAGGAGGTAGCAGGCGTCCTTGAAGACTGACGTCGACGTTACCGACGCCTTCTGACTTTAGCTGCGGCTTCTCGATGAGATGAGTGATCGCGCACCATCTCCTTCAAGATGGCAATTTCCTTCTGAATCTGCGGGCAGTCCTTCGATGTGGCTTCATGAGATCCATTGCAATTAGAGCACTTCTTGACAGTTTCGACGCACTTATCCGCTTCATGGGGCTCGGCGCAGCGGTGGCGTACCACCGAATTCTCGCAGACGCTGCTCACATGTCCAAGTTTCATGCATTTACGGCACTGGAGAGGCTTTGGAATGAAAGGCCGCACAGCATGTCTGAAGTACCCAACCTTCACATGAGAGGGGAGTGATGTGATCTTAAACGCAATCTTCACACAGCGAGACTTGCCTAGCCGGGTGACATCAACAATTGGAGTATCAGTTGTTGACTTGACAAGAAATTGTAAGTCATTATTGGAAATAGCCACATCTATGTCGTAGATCACGCCGGTTACTACATCACATCCCAAGGGAACATGAGAGCGCACCTGGTTGCCGTCCAAGTCAGTTACACTGCGCAGAACGCCCAACGCACTTGCGTGCAAAACGTCAACAGCCAGTATATTCTTTCTGGCGTTCACTCTTATGCCCGTGATTTCATTTGGCACGAGCGTTTCCAGAGACCTCGACACAGACTGTCTGTTAAGGCGTTTCATGCTGACGGTAGGAAAAACAGGCAGAAACAGGATGGTATAAGTGTTCGATTTTGGCGCTTCACTTACAGTTTGAATAGTTGAGGATGAGGATGTCCTCATGTTCCTCCTCTTCGCTTTGCCGCTCAGCACAGGTTGGAAACCGTCATCTGAAAAGTCCTCACTGCTGAGATAGTAAGCATGAGTATCTTCACTGTCGCTGTCACTCGCTTGTCCCATCCGCTTCCTGGAGGCGGCCGCCGCTGACGCCGCTGGTGCCGGCAGGCGCCCGGGGTGGTCTACATCCATCCCCTCCAAGGGAGCAGCGAAAACCGATCAACAGACTTAAATTGCCACTGAAATACGCCGTAGTTAGCAAAAGTAGCTCCTGTTCAAAACACATTTCTTCGTCTTCATGAAGGAGGCTTCTAACTTACTGACTCACTCGCCTCGGTGATGAGGTGGCTACGGTTCTCAGTTGCTCACTCAGAATTCCTAGCTTCGATCTCGCCCATGCCGTGTTTACATGGAGCCGATATGCTTGAGGCTTGTGTACTGTACGCTGTCAGTACCGAAGAAAGGACACCAGGTGTTTTAAATTTCTCGACCTCCCCCACTACGGCATACCTCACAATCCTATCGTAGTTTCGGCAAGTAAAACTGTGGCGGTCATCGTTAATAATAATATTAGTATTAGTATTACTATTCATTAACCAGGGCTGTGTCATGTGTTCTCATTTTATACAAACCAAAAAATATAACTGAAGCATAGCTCCCGCAAGTGTGTAACAAAAAATTCGGCATATTCGAAGTATTCAGGGAATCAATGTAATGCGAAGTGTGTTGAAAGAATGTGACCTTGCTGCAATTTTTAGCTCTGAACAAAATATTATGAAATTATGCTAATCATGCTAACAAATGTTATACGCACATACATGCAGGTTATAGAGTCGCGTATGTGATATATAACCAGTTGTTTACAGCTGCATGACGATGCCAAGAGCAACGTGTGCATTACCAGTATCAGATGCGATAAGCTTAAGTGAAGCACTTGTGCTTGGGAGAATGGTAACCCTGGCTAGCGCTACGTATACCAGCTTAAGTAGATGGCGCTTGAGTAATAATTGACTTGAGCCTGACGGGACGCCTCTATTATTGCTATACCCTACATATGTTGTGTTTACAACATTGGGATTGCAACCACAATAGACGGTTCACCAACATTATAAAGTCTGCATAGGGTCTTTTTTCAAGGCATTCCCGAGACATGGCGTGTCTGTAATAGAATACTTGATTGCCACGCAGAAGGCTTAGATTTGATTCCTGCTGGGAGAGAGAGAGAGAGAGAGAGAGAGAGAAGTAAAGGTTTATTTTCGAAACAGTGCCCCGAGTTATGCCCGGTGTGACCCTGAGGTGGGAGGGCTCCTTAGTCCAGGAACCCTCTGGCTTTCACTGCACTCTTGGCCCTGGCGACGAGTTGTCGTTGCTTTTCCAGGCTCTCGAGGGCGAGCTTCGCCTCCAACGTTTCAGTTAGATCTTCGTTCGTCCGTCCTGCTTCATTATCACTCGTGTGTTGTTGCAGATTACGTCTGGCAATACACTGGCATGCAAGAAGCAAGTTTGCCAGAGGGTCCAGTACGTTGCAGAGCGGGCATATAGAGCTATATCTCGTTTGGTAGAGACGGTGTATTAGGGCCCCATGTATTAACTTTTTTTTTCCCTTTCTTTTGTCGGTTCAATTCTGCCGAAGTTTTTCTCAACGCTCTCACATTTAACCTATCAATGTCTGTTGTTTTTTTTTTCTTAACGCTCTCGCATTTAACTTATCAATTTCTGTTCTCGCCGCTCATTAAGAGATATAAACTGTCATACTTCTGTTACGCATGCCTGCATACCGAGGCCCATGGTATTTGGGTGTGTGCCATACTTGTACGAAGGGAAGGGTTTCACGTCGTACGCCACGGTATTTTCCCATTCAATCCTTCCAGTCGTGTTCGTCAAGTCCTCTCACCAATCGTCCAACCTTTTCTCCATGTCATACAAATTTTGGTGAACCCCAAGTTAAGAACGTGATCGCGAGTGCACCTAGACGTAGGCAGCAAGATAGATGCGTCAATAGAAACGCTGAAAGTGTTTGCAGTATGCAAAGAAATCGTTCGCATTAAAAATATACAAATGAGCCCGCAAAGTCATGACTGGTCACAGTATAACATATTTTAAACCATCACTTAAATACGCTACGGTGCAGTACAGCCGCTCGATCCAATGTTGAACATCCATCCCTCCCTCTCCTCTTTTCGTTATGTTTCTACATTCAGCAGTTTCATCCAGTTCGCACGTACCCAGCACATCAGTCATGCGACCTATGCGAAAGGCTTCCAGCGACCGTTTCGGTGCTAAAATGCCCCCGGTTTACAAGTCCGTGTGAGACCCTGTTGCCCTCTTGGTTTCAGTGAGATGGTCGTGTTATCTTTTTCTTTGTTTTCTGAATGGGTCGACCGAAACGGGATGGTCGTGGAAGAGTCATGCCCTTACTCCTTACGTATTGCCTAGAAACATCACCTTTTTACCCCCAAAAGCTCCTGCGTCGAAGTCAGTTTTGCTCACACGCATAAAAAAGTGTTTGCATGATCTCAATAAGTATCTGTAGTGGAGCATCCATTTTGTGCTCTTTATTGCAAAAAGTCGGCCGTCTCCCTTGGCAGGCAGCCTGCGTAACGAAACGGGAAATTAAAAAGATTTATCTGACGCCTCCCGAGCCCCACGTGGCCACGTTATTTCTTTTCACTCGCATAAGTTCGCGGCTGTTTTTCATGTCGGCTACGATTTATGAGACTCGGGCTGCTGGTGCCTTCAATGTTTCCACGCCCCCCTGAAATGGTTGCACGAGGACGACGAACAGGCTCGAGAGGAGAACGCAGCATCTTTAAGAAAATGCTTTTGCTGCGTAACGTTTTCAGATAAATAGCATGCAGAACTAAAACAAGAGCGAATGAAGCTTTACGGCGTAAGAAAAGCAACGGGAAGAAAAAATAAATAAATCATGCGTGACAATGGCGACGATGGGCACTGCCAGCGTTTACGGTGATAGTGCTGCTCTCTCTCTCTCTTTTTTTTTTTGTCTCCTTCCGCTCCTTCTTTTAGCAAACCAACATTCATCTTCAGCATGTTTTACCGCTTCTTCTGTTTAGTCTGTCGGAATACATTATAAGTCTCCACGCGGCCCTGAGCTTTCTCAACGCCTTAACTCGCACGCCACGCTAGTCGGCCTATGTACGAAAGGGCCTTCCTTCAAAGCGTGAATGTATGTGCTACACACGTCCACGCAGCATCCGCTCCGGACGTACGCCTCACGGATGCGTACATAACGTAAATGGCACAGGCGAGCGTTTTTCTGTAGCATTTTAACCTGGTATCATCCATCTTCTTCACAACCAGCTGGCGCAACAGTCCACAATGAACGAAGAAGGGCATTGAATCAAGCACTTGTTTCTTTTCTTAGACCTAATTTAAACAAACATACACTGAATCTAAAGGAAGTACAGGGATTATTATTCACAAATATTAACTGTGGTCTAGGAATTGTGACCTAACCGCAAAGAAATTTGAAATTTGAAAAATAACAAA
The DNA here is from genome assembly GCF_043290135.1 of Rhipicephalus microplus. Taxonomy (NCBI): domain Eukaryota; kingdom Metazoa; phylum Arthropoda; class Arachnida; order Ixodida; family Ixodidae; genus Rhipicephalus; species Rhipicephalus microplus. The sequence goes on from NC_134701.1 coordinate 197,705,600, forward strand.
AAGATAACTTTTCGCCAAACATGATCAAACCTACAACCTCCAGATTTGTTTACATTTGTATTATAGCCACTATGCTCTAGTTCAAAACCACAAGGAATGTCCTCGACACCTTTTTTGGCTTCAGTGCCCGTTTCATTCTTTTTCTTGTTGCGTTAGTTTGCCCGAACGGCATCAATACACATTACACAATATTGTCTGTTTCCTCCAGAAGCCCAGAAAAAAGTGATAACTCGGACCTGTCGGACGTCTATGCAAGTACCACTGTCTCGTGTGCTGAAGTTCCGCACGCCGTAAGTAACGTCGTAGAGCCGCTTGTAGCCCAGGGCATGAACATAAGAGCTAATTCAGGTCTACTATCCCGCAACGGTGCAGGACGAAGAGGGATTCTCGAAAGAATCACAGCCGAATAATCATGAATTCTTCAGATCGATACCTTCTCTTCACGAGTATGTCTATTCTGGCGGCCCCCACCACGCGAAGGTATGATCGTCTGATATGAAGAACGTCTTCGTGTTATCGGGTTGTCTTGAGTGCGTCCGATGACCTGGGCCCATTGAGTAAACCCCTTACTCACCACACTCCTGTAGTGAGAAGATGCTCTTTGTAAATGTCCGCAGTGCCTGAAAATTGCAGCAGGGGCTGAGGTAAGTGGTGCATGACCGTTACGCGATGGTAAGCGGCACTTGCTACGGCATGAGACAGGACACCAGATCGGTCACGAATAGCTGACACGAATAAGCCGCAGCACAACAGTGAAATTGCACTGCCATGCCCTCAAAAAGGTCCACGCGGCAGAGTGCGCAAACAACATGCGTTGAGTGCATGTAACAGAGGATCATGCTTAATGTGATTGTACGATGCCGCCTAATAATGTAAGTATGGACGTGTTTAGCGTGAACTTTTTCCGGCTACTGAAGACGCTATTTACCTGCGTCTCTCTAAGCTGCATTCAGCAAGTGGGAATGCTGTTCAGCAACGCAGTATGATGGTTTCAGCCCAATACAATGGCGATACTGTGCGCAACGTTGTTACAACACAATATAGTTATGTGAACAATTTAATAAAGAGGCTAATAAGCGGGGATGTGGAAAAAAACAACATTTCACATACTTTAAAATTAGTGTAAATAATGTGATTTGTTTGTCATGTCTTGAGGTTTCTTCGTCATGTGACAAAGTATATGGGGGCCAGTCTGGGAGCTGTGTCGGTGAGTGCCTTATAGAACGTTAGCAGTCTGTGTCGACTGTTGCGAACTATCATTTAGCTCAACTCTGTAAACAATGAAGGTGCTAAGCTATGTTTCATCAGACTATTGCGAAAATAAAGAAAAAAAACCACTTACTCAGCGCTTTCAGAAGCAGTTTTTTATACAGTCGGGTGGTTTCCAGTCCGCCAGTGTTCCTACAGTGCTCCCACAATAACTTTATTCAGAACAGAATTTTCTTTCGTACATTCTGCTTGATTACAGAACTGCGTTTATAAACGGTACTTGAGCTTAGAACTTTGGCCTATTGTTAGGACATGCCAGAACCTGACATGCGCGTCACGCACCAGGAAAACGCCGTTGACGATCTTGCGGGTCACAAGCCTTAAAGAAACTTGGTAAATAGTGTAACCTATCTGTCTATGAGGGCGGGGGGCAGTATGAGTTACGTGTTTTCATTGTGCACACTGTAATCATCATTCAGCACCTGGAGTACCGTGTCAGACGAAGAGCCAGGATAACATCCCCAGCGCTTTGCGAAAGCATTGCACTCTCTGTCCCTCTCTCTCTCAATGCCCTGGTGGTCAGTTCAAATAGTTCCTTCTTTGATCTTTCACGATGGTAATGTTTATTTCCTGTACGATATCAGAGCCTAAGTACCTTTATTCTTCATTATTGTAACGGGCGGACGAGCTTGACATAACATCATTGGTGTAGGTGCGGGGTACTGACTTCACGCGAGGCAGAGCTTCGTAGCGGGCGCCTAGTGGTCTCCCCCATGGCTACTGAAGTCAACAATGCCAACCCTTCCACGACTACCGTGAATTTTCCAGCCACTTCTGTGCTTTCTCCAACTGGCCCGTCAACCCTCATCTTGCAGCTCCCGAGAGATCCAGGTACCTTTCCCGGCGCAGATGCTACTGGAACACCGTCATCGCCTTTCGACGGCTCAAAAAGCAGTCAAAGCTGTCTTGTGCTTTTTGAGGACTACAGGCCTACGTGACCACCTTTAACTTTTGTGTAGTGCCACCACTGCATACGCGCCAGCCGATTGACTGACAATCCTTCTTTTTTCTCTCTCTCTTTCTCTTCTCTTTCCTCTCTCTCTCTCTCTCATCTTTATGGCCCCTTCCTATTCCCCCAGAGTAGGTTAGCAAACCGGGCATGTGCCTGGGTAACCTCCCTGCCTTCCCTCTTGTTGTTTATCCCCCCCCCCCCTTTCCCGGCACCGATGGCGTTGACGTAGAAGCCTGGCTGAAGTCATACGAGCGAGTGGGTGTACGTACGTCATGGGACCCAACACTCATGCTGGCCAACGTGATTTTTTACCTCAGAGGCACCACAAAGGTCTGGTATGAAACACACGAGGAAGAGCTGACCAGCTGGGAGTTTTGCAAGCAAAAGCTCCGGGAGCTATTCAGCAGGCCTGTGGGAAGTCAACGGGCCGCCCAAAACGAGCGCGCACGTCGGGATCAGACGTGCACCGAATCCTGCCTCACGTACATTCAGGACGTGCTCGCTTTGTGCCGCAAGGTGAACTCGCAGATGTCCGAAGCCGATAAAGTTGGTCATGTTTTAAAGGGCATAGCAGATAACGCCTTTCACATTCTTGTGTTCAAAAATTCATCTACGGTCCAGGACATTATTTCTGAGTACCGGCGCTTGGAAGAAGCCAAGAGCCGCCGTGTTCTTCACCTTTTTGCCCGGATTCCAAACACGGTTGCAACATCCACATGCGAAAACCCTCGCCTGCCTTCTACGGAAAGTCCCGGTGACGTTGTCTGTATTGTCCGTCGGGAAGTCGAAGCCGCAGCTCTACTCGCATCAGCCTCCCCTAACTCCGACAACTATCACGCCACCATCTCCTTCAACCAGACCGTTGTGAGGCGAAAAGTGGCCAGTGCTGGCTTGAACATCTGCTCCATTCATCGTCCAGACTACGCCCCACCAAGTCCACCCGTGACTGTTGCGCCCAACCGACGTTTCTCTGCAAGCCCACGTTATCGCAACCCGACGGAATGGCACACCCCAGACGACCGGCCGATATGCTTCGATTGCTGTCGTATAGGCCACATTTTGCGTCACTGCCGTGTTTGGTCCAACTGTGCTCAGTCGCCTCACCCTCCACCCAATCACTAGCCTGCCTGGAATTCACGCTCGTCACCACAAACAGAGCCGCTAACGCCTGGCGATTCCTCGCCCCCCTCGATCACCGCTCCCCTTCGCCACAGCGCCGTTTCTCCCGCTCGCTCCCATCTCGCCGATGGCCGCCCTCAAGACACGGAATTAAGGATTGAGCAGGTCTTAAGAAACTTTTAGCGCTAACAATGACAGGGACCAAGAGAAAGAAAACGAAGCCAGCCCCACTATGAACTCTGACGCTATTCTACTATCAACTCTGACACCGTCAAACAGTTTAAGCACCATCATTGCACGTCACGGAAACTTGCAGGGGAAGGAAGGAAAGAAAACGAGTGATTACGAATTACGAGTGAAAACATACAATAGGAACTTGCAAAAGCATTTTCCATTCACATTAGAAGGTCATCTTGTATAAGTCACCCGTCATTAAAGATTTCCAGCAAAAAGATGTCACTCCTCAACGAAAGCGGTTAGCAATAGATACGTTGTGATGTGCCTAATATTGCATCTTGAGCCTTGGCATGTGCAGCGTTTGCTCGTTCCAGGTATATTTATTTATTTATTTATTTATTTATTTATTTATTTATTTATTTGATTGATTGTTTGTTTGCTTGTTGAGCATTTTTACAAAATGCCTACGAAGAGAGCAAAGAGAGAGTGTATCCTGACTTGGCCCACTCTTCGTGAGGCACCTCGGGCAGGTACAGCAAAACAGTACACAAAAATATTTGATACCATACATACAAATATTATAAAAACGAAAAACACTACAACAATCAGAAAAACTTCAGTTAAATCTTCTAAAAAGCTGTTTCTTAGCGAAAAAAGCGACAAAAGGCATTATCTGCCCTAATAACGCATATTGAAATAGGTGAAAATTGAGTATAACACAAAAAATATAATGAAAAACAATGATTACAATAAATATATTACCTAAATTACTCATCTTCAGCACATGCACCTTGCAATGCCGTTTGACATTACCTAAAGAAGCTTTTAGTTGAGAATAGCATTTGTATCGTTGGCTCCCGCTTTGTCCCTGACATATTGCACGTTTTCAAAGTTTCAGGGTGTGTATGTACTAACTATACCAAGCAGATTCGGTCTGAGTCAAGACGCCTGCCACTTTTTCTTTTTCTTTTGCTGTATGCTTAGTGTATGCTTTCTGCATCGTACGGGCATGCGAAACCTATCGAGGGAAAAGGGAAAAGTACTCATTTTGCCTTCAACCGTTCTCGTGGTATCATGTTTTATTACGATTAGTTCTTAGTAAAAAAGAGAGTTAAATTAAATTTCGCAATCTTAGTGCTATTCTAGTTGTGCAATATGACGTGAAAAAATGTGAGTTATGCAGGGCTAATCGTAGCCTCTTAAGAGCAAAACTTCTTTCAACGTTGCTGCTCTGTAAACATCTTGTGAGGTTATACAGCGCTAAATTCTTTTTGTCATATACTCGCACACCTTTGAAATCTGGATTCCTTCGTAAAACGACTGCCTATATTTGAGCCCGATCATACCTACTTCATTAGCAGGATATATAAAATTGCTGCTTTGTCATGTCAAAAACACATTTAATGATAGAAACCATTTCCCAATTTTTCACAGTGGATTCAGACATTTTTCGAGAGTGTGCCGAAAGCAATCTGGGCTAATACAAGACGCCATAAAAGCTGCGAAAAGAATTCCTCTTTTCGTGACAGTTGGTTTTGTGGGTATTTATCTATACGAACAGTTCGTTTCACAACACCACAGTTTGGAGTTCGTTTCACAGATTACGTTGTACCACGTTTGGCATAAGCAGGCGGTCCATCGAAGGCTCGTTTCTAACGTGCACAGCAAGCGTAGTTTCGTCTTAGTATTCCCAATTTGAAGTTTTGTGTAATAGTAGCGCCGAAAACCTCTTCGTAATGTTCCGGCATCGCGGAGTCGTGGGCAACGAAGCAAGCTAGCTTACACTTTACCCTTTGATAAACGAGCAATGTCATCAAGCTGAAGGGGTGTCGTCGCCACGCTCCGAGTATGCGGCGCGAAATGAGCAGCGCGGCCGTGTGCGGCGTCGCACGCGACGCTTGAGTTAACTGTACTCAGTGTTGCCGAGAAACCGAGGAAATTTTCGTTCGGAGTAAATAACATACCCGATACCGCGCCAGACACACGCGACCACCACGAAGCCGACATTAGTAGCCGTGTTTCGCTCCGAGTTCCCACATTTTTCAGAACACTATAGCGGGAAATTCAGGCTCACGAAGCCTGTTTTTCTTCTTCCGTTTACGTCATTAATTGGAGCAGAAAACTTTATCAAAGTATGCGTGTCTCTTATTACCCCTGCGTACATATATAGGTGCAAACGCTACGCAGTGGAGTTGGGTGGTGTGACACGGAGCTTCACTTGTATCTCCTGCTTTGAAATTCATATTGCGAGAAATAGAGAAGAAAGAAAAACTAAGATATTAACTACGATAGCACGCGTGTTTTGTATATAAATGTAGTTTTTATTGGAAAAATAACTCGTTTTCTCATCAGACGTAAATTATCGTAATAAATAATATTGGTGGTTTAATTGGTTTTGATACTTTGAATCCTCGGCTCCTCCTGCTTTACTTTTAATGTTTCATGAAACTGCAATGTACTTCTTTAGGCAACCAGTACTTTTTTTATATAGAATAAAAATATATATACAGGTTTTTATACGTGCTAAACGTTTGGTATGATATGAAGCATTCCGTAGGAAATGGCTCCAAAATTCGAATCCTGTGGCGCTTTTTCTAACATTCGCTGGCATCGGCCAGTACACGAGCTTCAAGCATGTCGCCTCCCTCGAAATGGGACCGCGATGACCGGGATCGAACTCTCAACCTTCGCTCAGCATTCGTGCTCCACAAGCGCAACGCTGCCGCGGCGTACAACTAATATTTATGCTATACCACGAATATTAAAATGCAGAGTGTCCCAGATTATCATTCTAGAAAATCCAATTGAGCGGTTACAGTTTCTGTGATTAGAAAAGGCTGACATAAGCGGGCGATACGCGAGTTTTCACGAACCTCGTCATTATTGAGGTAAGAGCTTTCCCGTAATCTTGTTTCTATAGTCAGTTCTATATTTGTACTGAGAGAGAGAGAGAGAGAGAGAGAGAGAGAGAGGGAAATAAACGTTTATTTAGAAACAGTGTTCCGAGCGAGTCCTGATGTGACCCTAAGGTGGGAGGGTTCTTTAGTCCAGAAACCCTCTGGCTTCGACTGCAATTTTGGCCCTGGCGACGAGTTGTCGCTGGTATTCCAGGTCCTCGAGGATGAGCTTGGCCTCCCACGTTTACATTAGGTGGCCGTCTGTACAGAACATTAGAAAAAATAACAGCTGTTGCGTATGATGCGCCAGAAAGGACAACTAGCTGGTGTGATTCACTCGAAATGTGCATGTTATATATCATGACGTTACTCTAAAATTTACAAACTTACGCAAGCGTGAACCCACAAGGTGGTCTGTGCTGATTCTTGTGGATGCGCTCAGTCGGCTTTAAGAACAATCAAAAGACACGGAAACAAAAGACTATTGTGCTCAAAGCCCTAGACATCTCTCTCATCACGCCTTGTAATTACTTATAGACCTGATTCAGCGCAAGCTTACGCAAAACCTTGATACCGTGAACATTATCCAATGACGACGTGAATATGTGCCTCGTTATTGACAAACGTCTCGCGCTAAGATTGTTCACAAAGGAGGAAAAGCAACCCCTCCATTATCTGGACACTTCGGTGTAGGTACCCAAGCAATGCAAAAGAGCTTTCACGAGCAAAAAAAAAGTTTAAAATTCGATCACATCTTTCGCGCATCCGCTATGCTCATTTATGAAACCTATATTGTTTTATGGCCGAAGCAAAAAGCAACACACCTGCTTCTCTTCGAAGCACTTAAGGCGGACCTCTTTTTTTTTTTGTTTCACGAATGCTCAGAACATGTGCTTTAAAAAATGACAATGGTACGGGATCTGTGGCCTTCTTCAGATTCAGAGTTATATATCGCTTATAATATACGAGCATGAGTTTATTTTGGAACCAAATAACTGTCAGAATATTTTATGGAAGTTATTCAAAAAATAAAGTAAAACAGCACCGTGCTAGGACAAACACAAAGGACGAGATAAAGTTGGCACGTGCACTGCCCCGTCATCATCTTGTCCTTTGTATTTATTCTAGCACAGCCTCGTTTTGCTTTACCATGAAACCAAACCAACTCGCCCACCTATCTGCGGTCCTGCAACTTATTTAATTGAGTTCACCAAAAGAGCAGACGCTTAAACAGGAGCACCTGGTATCGTTAAGGTACCTGGTAAAGTAGATCCAACCAACGCTCTTTGCCCAACTACGCCTCTTTAATCAGCAGCACAAATATAGAGTTTTATACAATAGTATACCTAGAGAGGAATCTGGCGTTTCGATCGTGTACCCCCCCCCCCTTCCGAGAATTATGGGAAGTGCAGGCTTCGGATTGGATCGCGTTAGCTAGCGAACTGCCTACGGATATTTTTTCTCCAGTTTCAGTTTCGTTCTTCACGCAGAAAGGGTAGTGAGGTGCAGTGCAAAGCACTGAGTCCGCGCCTTTGTTGTTCAAAGAAGCTGAAGACCACTAGGTCTCTTGATTTGCTCCGGCATTGCAATGCAGGAAATTCCATCGCGTTCGTGTTTTTTCATAGTCGCTTCTTGCCAGAATTCGTTTAAATGAACTGCGAAACGAGGATGAAGCTGAGTAAACTCGTCGTCACGCTCTTGTGACTCAATTTCACAACAAAACGAGAGGTGCGTTCGAGACAGACCGCTTGGACAGACGCACCTGTCATCGCAATGGGCGATACGGTAAGTGTTTCTCACTTATTATTGCACTGTTGTTTCCATAAGTAGGTAATGCGCACTTTCGAGGAGCAAACAAGCATGTTTGTTTCAAGTGTTGTAAAAAATACTTCATTAAATTATTCATTTTTTACAACACCGCGCATAAAGTTTGACAAGACTAAAAATTTTATTTACACGGAAGCGGATAACTTAGGAGTTTCATTATAACTAAAATGGCAACCCCACTTCATTAGTGAAAGAATTTAAATATTCAGGAATATTCTTAAAATAAACTTCATCTTTGGATTGTCATATTCACTACGTAACAGTTAAAGGTTGCAAAGTATTGGGCTTTCTGTGGAAAACCGCAGAACACTTCCCAACAAAAACAAAAAACTGCTTTGAAGAACGCCCGGTCTGTACTAGAATATGCTTCCACAGGGTAGGACCCATGGTTAAAAAATTCCATCGTCAGTAGAAAAAAATAGAGAACTTAGCGGTGCGCTTGTTCTCTATATGATAAATGGCTGTTTAACATACCCCTTGCAAATGAGAGTTTAGGGTGAAATACACCGTAAAAACTGAGGAAAAATTGAAGACTAGAAATGCTGCATAACATATTTCATGCAATAACAGGTATAGATAAGGATAAGTACATATTTCAATCACACTACATCTCATCACGCAATTATCATAATAACAAGATCAAAGAATACAAGGGCAGAACCACGACGTTCAAAAATGCATTTTTTCCACGCACAATTTCGGAATAGAATCGCCTAACCAGTGGTGTTGCGAACACGAACTCTAACGCTGCCTTCGCCATGTTATCATAATATCTGTCTGTGTTGTCATCACGACTATCGAGTAAGTGTCAAATGCTTGTATATTCTACTTCATTACTCTACTTGATTCTTGAATATGTCTTTACCGATCATATACTGTGTAACCCCCTCTGTAAAGCCTTATGACGCTGAGGGTACTGTGATAAATAAATAAATAAATAAATTTATCTTGATGCCAAATTTTCAATTCAACGGCAGAGCAATGCATACCTTGGTGGTTAAAATTGTCCAGCTTTCCCTTCCATCTCATGGTCACGGGAACGTTTTGCAATAGATTTTACGTACGAGGTAATGTAGAAGGTTTGGATAGAAAATAACTTCATATCACTTTGTTTTACACTCAGCGAACAAGCGTCGTGAATCAAAAGAACGTGATCTACCCGAAGCAAATTCGAAGCCTGTACTTCCCATAATTTCCATGAAGGTACAAGCGCTGCTGAAAAAGTCCGCGTGGGCACTGTATTCCTCTAAGCATCATTTTACGAAATTCCATGAGCGCAACCAAACACGAAGTTAACCCGACGAAGACGTCAAGATACAGGAACACTGACGTCCAAGCACCACACTTACTTCAAGGATTATAGCCATATTGGTGCATATAGCATAAGCGGTACCAATCCATGAAAATATATTACCCAAACTTTGAACTATCCAAAACACTTATACTACGTACATGTTCGGTGTTCTGCAAAAAAAGTTTTGTATCAGATTCGCACACCTCCGAATGAGTGTAGCCTTCTGAGTGGTTCACTTAAAAAAATAGCGCCAATAACGAGGGACAAGAAAAAGAAGGAGACAGACAGCGGCACTGCCTTCTTCTCCTTCTTTCTCTTGTCCCTCGTTATGGGCGCTGTTTTTTTTAAGTGAATCATGTCGTACCAACTCGCCCAAGCAACCACGTTAGCTTCCGAGTGGGTCTGTTCGTTGTCTTGCAAGAGGCCACCACTGATCCATGATCCACATAAAACTGGACACTCGTTCGCCGTTCCTCAAATGGCAGACAAACCTTCGGTTCCCTCTGCAAGCACAAGGTAAAACTTGGCGTGTTTACATAGATAAACTTTCACACTGAGACACTGCCTTAACTAGGTTACGAGAGGCGCATTGTCCCTTTGGTACACAAACAATGGGGCAAGTCTCGCCTAAATGGAAGGAAGCCTACTGTTCATTCCTTATTCCCATGGCGTAAAACTACTTTCCTACCGAGCAAGGCTGGTTGCTAGTTTTCGATTTTGTCCGCACCGAACTTCTGAGATACTAAATCAATGTACTTAATGTTTCATCAATTATTGACGTCCCCCGCAACAACATTGCACACTCTCTCAGACAGTTATTTGCACGCTCGGACAGGACGATCATCACGAATAGGGAAAAAAATGAAATCATAATAAGAAATATGGGTACTGGAACAGCGCTGCCCCTACATTGCAGATCACAATGTTTTTACAGCGCCTCGTTGTCCGTGCTTGTTTCAAGTTTATGTGCTTGTGTTAACATTGAAGCACCGTAATATATATTCACAATCATATAATGGGCAGTGCCGGAACTTAAACTTCAGAATAGAACCTAAAGTATTTCGCTTGGCGAAACTGTGATGTGGCCATGAGACACACCGTGGTGGGTGACCACAGATTTATTTTGACCACCTGTGGGTTTTGATTACCCAAATCTATAAGATAGAAGACATAAAAATTATAAAAAGCCATATTGCACGGGGGGATCGTTTCTTCGTTAAACACAGCTAACGAATACAACAGGGAATCTCAGTTAATATTATTTGTTGCTTCCTTAACTGTAGGACAGTAACCTTGACTTCAACTGAAAGGAATTAAAGTGGATGAAAAGCGCTCTTTCCGCCGTTAGGATTCGAATCCACTACCTTCGAATGCCGCGTCCGAAAAAGTGCTGTTTGGAAGCATTTGTAACATTTTTTACGGTAAAAGCCACTTTGTAAGAGCGTCCAGGTCGAGCAACCATCAAGCATGAACATCTTTCTGACCTGGGTATTAAGAAGAGAGCTTTAAAGGCCTCTACAAACGGGAAATTTTACCCTCGGCCGCTACCGTCCTGCGGCGGCGGGGACGAGTTACAAAGAGTTATCATCACGTGATGACGTCACTACATGTCGTCGGCACGGCGTCGCAGATTAAAATGTGACCTCGCATATTCTGGCATGACGTCATGTGGCGTAACGCCCCACGCTGTTGTTGGAGGCCCTCCTGGAGAGCGCATGATTTCGAGAAACGAAAATGAAGACGGCGTTTGGCACTGGCACTTGTAGGCACCGTTTATGTTACCTGCTTCCTTATACATCGAATGACCCCGCCGCGGTGTTCTAATGGCTAAGGTACTCGGATGCTGACTTGGAGGTCACAAATTGAACCCCTGCTGAGGCGGCTGCATTTCCGGTGGAGGTGAAAATGCTGTAGGCCCGTGTGCTCAGACTTGGGTGCACGTTAAAGAACCCCGGGTGTTCTTAATTTCCATAACCTTCTACTTTGATAATTACATGGTAGTTTTGGGACGTAAAACAACACATATCAATCAATACACCGACTGAGAAACAAAGAAAGAAAATGATTTGCACCTTCAAGAGGGGACCCTGTGGCTTGTTCAAGAAGTGCACTTGGACAAGAAAGGAGGATTTGCTAGTATCGACTTCATCGCAGTACATAATTGAGGGATGTAAACTGTTTGGATAAAGCGGAAAAGGAGGACTTGAACAAGAATCCACTACTCTACACTCACAGTGGCACGAAAGTTGGGTCCGCGCAATAGACAAAGGCAGTGAAAGAAGCCAAACGAGGATATCTTAGATATTGAATAAATAGACATATGAGCATTCGGCGCTTGCAATCGCGCCAACATCTGCGATAAACCGTATCTGTAAAACAATCCCTCAGTTCTTACTGATTCTGTTCAATCTGCTTTTTTCCAAGAACACATGAATCTTTTCGTAATCGAATCACAAATAAAGAATATTGGATTCACTATTAAAACATGTAAAATTTTGCGCATACTCCTGTTTGCTATAAATGTTGGTCGAATGCGGGAGCAACTCAAAACAGCTTTGCAGGAACTGAGAAGAGATGCACTCCGGGTGGCCTCTTTTGGTGCCGTGTAAGACGATACAGGCGTGAATATGAAAATCAAGCACGTGAATTCATGACTGTGAGACGCGAGGCACAGCTTTCAGCAGTTTGAGGCAACAGCGGGCCCAACCATGAGAAAAAGACAGAAATACGTGTAACAGGACACTACCGATCCGACGTGCGTGCTTTGTTGCATCTTCTTGTCTCTTCTTTTTCCTGCTATCTCTTTTTAAAATCGCTCGCGCCTGAATATTGTTCTTCTATGAATAACTGCACTGTTTTCGCCACTTGTCAGCTTGTCTTTGCTTTCGTTTCCACGAAGTTGAGTGCACCAGAGATTTGAGCTTTCTCTTTCGAGTCAGTGTCACATTGCTAGGAGTTCTCCGAAATAGAGCGCGTAGCGTGAAACGCTATAGCCATACATACGCTCGCGTTACGAGTCCTTGTTAGGTGCCAGTGACATCTCAAAGCGAAGCGAATGTGACACCGTCGCACAGAAAAGCCGTGGACTTGGGCGCATTGTTTCGACAACTTGGTCCCTAACGTTGTCGGTGCCACATTTCATCCTACTCGGAAAGCTTTCTTTAACGTTACTGGACACGGCTATCGTATCGAGAATGCAGATTTTCGTTTAAATATTTGGAAAAAACGTTTCGTGGAATTCGAGGCCTTTCGGAGAGACAGCAGCGAATTGCTGGGCGGGCACGATTCGTGAGTGAGGCAAGAACAGATTTTATGACATGAGAAACTGTGCAGAGACAAACAAAAAGAAAAAAAGGAAGAAAAAGAACAAAAAAACACAATTGTTGACGTTATTCCTGTCGTAAAAATACCACATTTTCGCACACGATCACTGATAGTAGAGCTATTGGTAACAGCTGTCAGTATAATACTACAGTTTTCCTGTTGAGTCTCATCACCTTCTGCGTCATCAATGCCATTTCATACACAAACCAAAGCGATCTAAGCCGCATGAACAGGAGTAATCGCTGTGGTGCTCTCAAAGAGATGATTTCTTCGATGCATGGTGACCGCGTATGCTTAACACTAAGAGCACGATGTGTGTGCGCTGCTAAAGCCAAGGCCGTTAGTGACGGCATTGGCTAACACTCCCAGAACAAGTCTTAGACTTCTACCACCGAAAATTCTTTGAGCATGTAACTTTCGATCTACCCAACGCCTTTCTCTGTATGCTTAGGTCGCTCTCAGCTGGTTAGTAACTCTGCCGTTTCCCTCTACCATGTTTCCTTTTGAGTGCGCTGAAGTTCTCATAAAGTTGCTCGAGGAAACGGTGCTGCGGTAACAGAAGGCTAAGGGCGAGGCACTCAAACAGTTAAGGCATGAGCTTATCGGCCCCCTGCACCCTGCTGTTTCTTCATCCGCTTATGTTTCTTTTTTTATTGCAAGGTTATATATATTAATTGTAACTTACGGCAAGAGGAAACAAGGTAAAGTTACAAACAATTACGATAGCGCACAACGCAAATTCTTAGCACAGCTCTTTTTGGTGTTTTTTTAGGCGATCACTTGTTCGCATGATAACAATACGATATTGTATTTCTGTTCTGAGCATACAGCAGTAGCCATGTATACGTGGGAGAAAGAATCCTTGTGAAGCCGTAATCGAGTAGCTTCTTTTTTTTTTCACATGTCCTCAGCCGTGTATCTGTGTATGCATCTGTTAAATAAACACCGAGAATCAAACATGAGGCAAATGATTTTGCATTGGTGGCCCACACTTCTGAATTCTGGCATTGGCGGCGTTGTGTCTCCGCTCGGGCAGCTCGTTTAGCAGCAGTGATGGACGACGCACCTCCATCAGTGCCGGCGCTCAGCGTTCAGGAAACATCTGGCTCCAGCTATTTTGTACGCAAGTACACGGTTTGCACTAAGAGGGGAACGCCGTGAATAGCGTGACCAGCGCGATCAATTTCGTGAGGCTCGTTTCACATCAACCGCCACCGACAGAACGCAGCGCGACTGCATCGCTAACCAAGAGACCACGCGGAGGACCGCGCGTAGACACGTTGGACAATGGCCGACGCACGACGGCACATACTGTCGTGGCACCGCAAAACCTGCCTTCGCCTCACTGTTGTTCTCTCCTCACCTTATGTTTGCTATCATTGTCTTTCATACTCCACTGCGCACGACCTTAGCTCTCTTTCATCCTCATGCACTTCATCTGTTACGTCGACGGCGACACTATATATACTTCACGCATAAACGAACGGCTAAGTGCTGCGTTATAAAAGAGCAAGAGAGAGACGGCAGGAACGTTAACCAGTCTAGATTAACAGGTATTCTACCCTTCACTAGGTTGAGAAATGGGGCAAATTAAAATACTTAGGCCCACAGAATAAGAATGAGATGAAAATGAAGCGCACAGAGTTACAGTCAACCCTGCCCCAATATCGCTTTCTGTTTATAGCCGCCCGTGCGCGTCTTTCCTTTTCAATAATCTTCAGAGGGCTTTCGTCGCCTTGTTCTGGTATAACATCTCAACCTACATTCCAGGACCATTGTACGTCTATGTCTCATGAATTTGATTGTCATTTGTCTGCACTAGGATTGTTAAGAATATTTATTGGTGAAGTAGAAAGGATGCGACAACCGCACGAACTAGTCAGGGAAACTGTTAATAGGGACGTACCAACAAGCGGATGTTATGTTGTAGGAAAAATAGTCGCAGTACGCTTCGGTTGATGGAGTGAGAATCAGGGCAACAAAAACAAGAAGGAAAGCGCGCGGGGGAGTCAATGCACCGTGCAGTTCTTCGTCCGAAGGGCTAAGAATTGGCTTTAGGGCTGTTTCGAAACTAATAGAACACAGGCAGCCACTGGAGCACGGGTCGAAAAGAGCACCTACGGCAAATACCGAGGAGGCTATACGCGTGGGCACACAGGGGAACCCTTCGGAGTTTCGTTTAACGGCCTCCGGGTTTGTGCGCTCAACCATAACCGTTCGCCTGGCTTTGGAGGAGATGGCTCGGATTGTGCTTGTGACCGGGCTGTTTACGTTAGGTGCAATAGGATCCAAGTAAGCATGTTTTTATAGATTATCTTGTTCCATGTTTCGGGTGTTTCTAAAACCAAATGAACGCGTACAGTTCTTTTACAAGGCTCCTGGTCTCTTTTCTCTCTTACACGGTCAGCAACAGGAGTAGAAAAGATGATTTCACATTGGTAACTACAATAGCAAATGTGTTTACACAGCGAAAAATAAATCAGAATTTCAAATTGCAGTGTGGTTCTGAATTGCTTAATTGATATTCGTTACATCACAAGAGATAAACTTATGCATGTGTTTGTTTAGTCTGATTATCTCCGTTGTTTTGAATATCGATTTATGCTCTGATGTTTATTTTAATCGCTTCCTAATTGACATGATGCAAGCAGATGTTGGCGCCAAATTAAGCCGCTGGCTGCTCAACACATCTGGCATCTATCAGAAGTAGAGATATAGGCTCCGAAATTTCCGAGCATAAAAAAACATCCAGAGAACACAGAACATGCAACTTAGCAAACACTCAAGACCTAACATAACAGGTAGAATAAAATAATCAAGAATCACTTATGCATATATAAACAGTGATGCTAAAAAAAGAATGGGGACAAGCAGAACCAAACAAAAATACTCAATAGTCACATAAATGTACAGTGTGACGTTAACACAAAATGTTGCAGTATCCGTTGAAGTTAAAACTTTGTGGTTTGACTAACAATCCATCACTTCTGATTTATATTAAATATAGGTTCACATTCCATCCTAGCGTTCTCTCACCTTCATTCACTAGAGCAATGTGTCTTTTACTGCAGGTTATATGTCGCGCGTCGTCTACATATTCATTACAAAAATTAAGTTAGTATGTTTAATAGTAAGTTTTTTTTGGTGTTCGAAATCATACATGTTGAGTGCATTTTGTATATTCACCACGCAGTATATCATGGACATTATTGTAGAGTTCTCAGCGAGAGGATTACTTTTCCGAGAGATAAGGTTATGTTCTCCACCGTTTTCTATTTTATGTGCGGGCAAGCTCCCTGCGCATTTTCAAACGGTCCTTGCACTGACCCCAAGAAGTAACGGCAAAAGTTCACCCGATCCTTTACGCAGTCACATAAGACGACTTCAAGGGCAAAGCCATTTTTTTTTTCATTTTCTTCGCAGTAGATGTATTGATGCTCAAAAACATAGTGCGAGGTCTCGGAGATCGACGTCGGTGAATGTCGGTATATCGCTCGTTGGTGGACTGCTTTTTTGTGTAGCTGATGCTGACGCAGCGATGGAAAAAGTAAATGACCTTTGGGCTGCTTCTGGCGCGATAACGGAGATCGCTTTCATGAAGTGCAGTGAGGACCCTACATCATCATCATCATCATCATCATCACTTGAAGATCACTTGAAGGACTTGAAGATCGACATTCATATCAACTGTATTCGATCATTCCAGCGACTATAGGAGGCGCAGTGGAAGGTCGAAATAGAGGACGAGACGCTGATGTCGCCAGCGTTTACGTCAGCGTCACAGAGCGTGAAGACGCGTTCATTGGTTTATGACTACTGAGAGACCGAACTGCTTCGCAGTTTTATCACCGGGTGACAGCATCGGAGCATGGCTACATGGCGCCGCCTGCATTACTGGAATGACCAAATACACTAATGGAACGAACACAATGATTGATTGATTGATTGATTGATTGATTGATTGATTGATTGATTGATTGATTGATTGATTGATTGATTGATTGATTGATTGATTGAAACTTTATTTTTGATTGATTAAAACTTTATTCAACACAATGTTTCACTCAAATGGGATGCGGTCACACATTCGTGTCAGAAGGCATTGGCGCAGGCGAACGTGGAGCGAGAGGAGAGTAGCGGAGGAAGCAGAGGAGAACACGAAGCGAGGGACTGGCGAAAGTACAGAAAGAAGCACGTGCCGCGCGTTTGGCGCGCGCAAGACGCCAGCACGCAACTGAGCGCACGCAGCCAGTGAGCTCCTAACGCCGAAGGTGACGTCACGGTTTTCCTTACTCTCAACTGAAACGAAGGGTATATGTACTGTATACTTTGCGCTGTTAATAGAGCCGTGCCAATAACTACAACGACTGTTGCACGTATGCGTCGCATCGACAAATCATGTGCGTCACATGCACCCAAATCAGGCTACTCAACAATCGACCGCAGTCATAATATCAATCAGGTAATAAAAATGTTCAGAATACAGCCAACCACTATACAGAGCCTTCATAGATTACAAGAAGGCAATCGATTTACTAGAAATATCAGCAGTCAAGCAGGCACTGTGCAATCAGGGCGTTAACGAAGCATATCCTGGAAGAAATCTGGAAACCTGGAATCATCCTGGAAGAAATGTACAGGAGATCAACTGCTACCATAGTGCTTCTTAAAAAAAGTGACAGGATATCAATCAAGAAAGGTGTAAAGGGAGATACAGTCTCTCCAATGCTATTTACCACGTGGCTACAGGAGGTTTTCAGAGGCCTATAATGGAAAGAGTTAGGGATAAGAGTTAAAGGAGAGTACCTTTGTTGCCGATGACATTGCATCGCTGAGTACCTCAGGAGACAAATTGCAACTCATGATTACTGAATTAGACAAGGAGCGCAGAAAGGCAGGTCTCAAAATAATTTGTAGAAAATAAAAGTAATGTACAACCCCAAAAAGAACGGTGCTTTGATATAGGTAATAGTGCACTTGAAGTTGTAAAACACTACGTCTACTTAGGACAGGCAATAACCGCGGAGCTGAACCACGAGATTTAAGTAACTAGAATAAGAATGTGGTGGAGCACATTCGGCAAGCACTCTCGAATGATGACTGGTAGATTACCACTATCCCTCAAGAGGAAGGTATATAACAGCTGTACCTTGCTGGTACTCACCTATGGAGCAGAAACCAGGAGACTTGCAATGAGGGTTCAGCTTAAATTGAGGACGATGCAGCCAGCAATGGAAAGCAAAATGAAATGATGGGTGTAACCTCAAGAGACAAGAAGAGAGCAGAGTGCATTAGAGAACAAACGTGGGTTAAGGATATCATAGTTGAAATCAAGAAGAGGAAATGGACATGGGCCGGGCATGTAGCGCGTAGACAGGATAACCGCTGGTCAATAAGGGTAACTAACTGGATTCCCAGAGAAGGCAAGCGGGTTAGGCGGAGACAGAAGGTTAGGTGGGCAGATGAGATTAAGAAGTTTGCGGATATAAATTGGCAGCATTAAGCACAGGACTGGGTTAACTGGCGGAACATGGGAGATGCCTTTGTCCTGCAGTGGACGTATTCAAGCTGATGGTGATGATGAATACAAGAAGTCAACTAGCCAAAGAGCTAACAAAGCAAACTCCTCGCTCAATTTGATCATTATTATCTATCCTACACACTCAATCACTATAGAACTACCAGTACATTTCTATAAGGTGATTTTATTATTTGCTTATGAGTCTTTTGTTGCAATTTTAACGGCGCTGCTTTGGCGTCACGAGAAGTTGATCACCCCAGTCTACCCCTGCGTTCTAAAAGCTGGTGCCATAAAACAAAACGGGAAGCGGGCGATCTGGACACCACGAATGAGTGGCGTTTCGCTTAAAGGAAATACGAGACTCACTAACCACGGCGCTGTCTCTGTTCTGCCGTGACCACCCACACCAGAAGTAGACGTGTTGCGCCCGTAAGGTTATATACGAGCACACGAGAAAGGCCGCTTTTATTAAGAGGAAGAACAAAGCCGCGAGGCCACCTTTTAACTTCTTTCGTTTCATTTTGCCGTCAATTTTGCCTCCGTTTGGTTAGCCAAGTTGCCCTAATCTCACTCGGCATCGTCGAGTGTACTTTTACTGAAGCTACCCAATATGATGCCTTGCCGTTCGCGAGTGAAGCCAGGCCTGCGTGCCGTCGCAGCGTTCAATATATAGGCCTACATCTGGCGGGAACGATATGTGAAGGCACGCAAGCAATCTCGCAGAACTTGGTATCTATTGTTGAGCTTAAAGCTCTCGCTTTCTCTCGCCACGCTCAGCGGTCTCGAAAAAGCACTCGAAATTTTTACGCCATAACAGTTGAGCTTAGGCTTTGCACGCTCGACTGGTTGCAGCAGTCGAGGCTAAGGAAATAATAAATAAATGTCGCGGGAAACAACAAAAAAGCAAAAAAGTACGAAAATAATGTACAGTGAGCATGATAGCTCCCGCCGCGAAATAAAGGAATCAGTCCTGCCCGTACGAATGAAATAAATTTCAAACAAAAGCCAAGCTGGCGCTGGAGAAACTTTCCGCGACGTAAGAGCGGCTAATAAAGGCGGCGTCTCTGGGGAAGATATCGTTCTTCGCAATCCTCATTCAACTGACCACGCTTTTATACTTCCTCGTTTTTACAAATGTGTTTCTACTTTTGTTGCGGGTGATACGGAATTTGGCTAGAACACACGGTCCTAATAAAAAATAAAACTTGTAATCAAGCACCGCAAAGATAGTACCACTGCCCTAGATCAATATTGGAAGTTCGAAATCATCAAGAGCCCCTCATTGCAATCAAAGGCTGACATTCTTTTTGTCCTGATTTTGAACACGCAACTGTTCATGTGCGCTTTCGTGTGCCGACTTTATTCCGGCGGAGCCTGTCTAGCGCTTGTATTGAATTTCAGGGGCTTGTTTGGTGTAAGAAGCACAGCTCCTTAAGCACACAATTAAATTCAACCGTGTGACATGATTCTGATTTCCTCTGGGACAGCTATTTTGCGATATATTACAATCACAAGGAGTTTATGAGCTTAATATTGTTTATTTTATTACGGCCACGCGGCGTACTCTGGTGTTCTGATTTTTTTTTTCATGTGAGAGTGTCCAACATAACAAACAGCAAGCTGAAAAAATGGTGCGCGAAAATTTATGTATTTACAAACTGCACAAACTAAACGTCTGCCATGAAAGGCGTGGATGATACTGTTAGGCAATGAAGTTTTAGGGTATCTATAGACGTTAACTTACTTCTGAATATCAAGTGGTAGCATATTTACTAATAAACGTTCATGACAGCTAGTCCCGAAGGGTTGAACCACTCAGCGTGTCACTCATAAAATTTTTTGGTTGCATGGCTTTTTTTCTAACCTTACATTACCTTTTTACATCAAAACCTCGCAGAACATTTTTATCGAAATGGTCACTCGGTATGCTGTAAAAAGTATAAAATTTTTTCTTGCATTTGGTTTGACCACGAGTATAGCTACCACTAAGGTAGTCGCGTACGCAGCAAAAGAAAACCGTCGTGATTACGTGCAGTGCAGCAATACTGGAAACGGGACCGAATAATAGAAAACGCTTAAATTATTGGCCTCGAGGACATCCATGGCGCCACCTACATGATGACGTCACTCATAGGATGCCGGGTTGTGTTGTCTGCTAGCACACCGCATTTCCTGTGCTTTAGCTGTAGACATCATGCGTGTTTCTTTGTTTTGAAGCTCGCTGCTTGAAGAAGCAGTAAGACAGGATAATAAGGGCAAGCAAACTATAAATCGGTCTTCCCGGTAGCACTCTCTTGTCTAATTTGTGGGGTGCTGACACTCTTTGTAAAGTTGTTTGCGCCGCATAGCGCACATGCCTAAACCAAAAGCCGCATTTTGGGTTACAACCACCGGGTGATGGGTGGCGTTGTGTTCGCGTCTCTCATAATCATATAGTGGTTTTGGGACGTTAAACCCCACATATCAATCAATCGTGTTGAGAAAAAGGTTATCTGATTGGTGGCTAAAGTCAAGGCACGATTGAAAATTGAACCCATCGCTGCAAAATACGAGTCCTCTATCTCATCATTTAAAGAAAAAAATCTAGTTTTTTGGTTCACTAAGTATTACGGCTTGGTGGCGTTAGCCACCGCCCGATCTAAAGGGTACAGCCATATTAATCCACTTATCCATCCGTACCACTATCATCACCATGGTTGGTAGAGTGGTAGCACCGGCGGTGACCCCTGGCGGAAGGCAAGCCTTGGTGGCAGGCGAGAGTGGAGCGAGTCTTCTGTGCATGGCGGTTGCTGCCAATGGTTGTCTCTTGCGTGGGTCTTCGGCGCGTGGTACAGCGGCCTGCACACCGGGGGCCCTCGTGGTAATTCAAGTGTTGGCGACGCCGCCTTGGGTGTTTTATTGTGGTTATCATGTTATTGTATGTTTGTCGTCTGATTGTGTTTGTCATGGTATTGTGTTTGTCATGGAGTGTATGGTAATATTAAGTACGGATGTCCTAGCGTGTTGATAACGACTGATATATTGATTCGGCGGATGATATCGCCGTTGTAAATTAGTTAAATAAATGTATGTTGTTAGGTTTGTTCCGACCGTGTCTGCCGTGTCCTTTCACTCCAATAGCATGGCGTGGTGCTTGCCATGTTGTGACCCCACAAATTCGCACCGTAAAATCGCGGCTAAGAACCGGTGCAGCCGTGGGGGACCATGCGAATGGTGTCACGAAAGCAAAGCCTCGTGACACCACTTGCATCGTATTTCGCAACCACTATCCTATCTGCGACGTCAAAACGGTCGCAGCGCTGGCCTCTCCAGGGAAGGCCCTCGTGGACAATACTGGGAGAAAACACATCACGATGATCTTTCATAAAATTATTGCTGTATGGGTACACCAGTGGCTTCGGTTTTTCCAAAAATGACTGCAGTATCTCATTTGATCCCTTTTACATGCTATGGCTGTCCGTCAATCTTCACACGTTTTGCTGGCGAAGAACACTGAGGGAACTGGATAGTGTGTTCTGCTTCTTTGAACTCACAAATGAGTGAACTTCAAGGCACCCATGGAAATATTTTACTTAACTAAACATCCACTAAACTAAATATTGACTAGCATGTAGAAGCGCATGAGAGATCGTAGAAAGGAAGTCAAACGTGTGAAATGCAATTTAATTTGGCAACAATTCTGTGATTTTCTTTTGCACCGGTGTCGTTAAAGCACAAGAAGATACAAAGCTGTCAAGAGAGTCTACATTTTTGTGTTCTGCCTCTGGCACTGGTTGTTGTGACAGCTAGACTCGCAACTTTCTTATATATCCTCATACCTCAGGTACAGTTACAGAATTAGAGCATGTATAAGCCATTACAAGTTTCATGTCACATTTTTGGGGGTTTCGAGAAAACAGTAGAAACCATTTCCAAATATGATAGCTTCGCGCAGTTCAAGAGCACGTGTATCGTTTTACTCTGCCGCACGGCCGCTTTGTCTCGACGGTGCTGCATGTATACAAGCAATGTTACATGGCCGGTGACAGATAGGCAATGTCAGAGTGGGACACACCAGCTATGTCAGTGCGGCACAGCAAAAAACTTCGTTCATTGATCTCAAACGTGACCTCGGGTCCACAGTTGAAGTTCCATTAACTGAAGTATTCACTAATCAGAAGTTTATTCAACTGATATTTTTTGCATTGAATGCATGGGGAAACCGCCGAGAATTTTCTAAAGTTTTGTTATTCTGAAATATTCGTTCAAATGACGTTCTTACAAGTGAAAGTTCACTGCACCACAAAGCTGACGAATTGATATCTGTTCTATAACTCACAAAGTGATCAACACATCGACTTCAGGATATTGTTTATATGTAAAAATATTGTGTAAAAGCATAAAGTTGGAATTCTTCCGTGAGAGAATTACTGCAACCAAGCAAAATGTAAAACTGAACTGCATAACATGGGCACGATGTGAACAAAGAAGATAAAACTCTCAGAATAGAAAGTCAAACACCATACCTGACTATCAATCTAAAAAAGATATGTCAAAATTGTCTTTATCTTTTTTTTTACAGAGCAAGCTTCAACTGAGAAAGGCCGTACGAAGAAATGATAGATGAGTTCCGCAAAAGTAGCAACCAATATAATTGTACTCACGTATATTGCATGATGCTCCGAAAGGTCAATCCACCAAGTCCAGCACATTCACCACGTAAGCCGGCGCACACTGTCTTAGTTGCACTCATTATGTGAGGCGCTTTATCTTTATGGTCATCTGGGTGCAGCAGAGACACCTAATTAGTTGAAGCTCCTCAACAGTGCAATCAAGTGGGAACGTTGACAGCAGCCAAAGACACTGACATACCAACAGTAGGCATAAGGTCAGCAGCAAGAGGAGCATGAGCCGCAGAACACCAAGGAGAAGCGTGCACACTATTGTATATCTTCACATAAGGGAGGCTTCTTGTAGGTCTATGAAAAACTTTATCAGTGGCTGGAGCAATGGAATAGTACGTTCCGTTGTACGACTACTGCGCGTTAGTTGCGTCAAGCATGTCTAGTTGCCTTGTGGAGCACTTAAGAGAGAAAATGTTGTATGTGGAGGACAATACAGGAGGATGCTGATAGACAAAAGATTGTTTTAGCCTACGATCAAAGAAAAGAAACGAGAAAGCAAAGTAGGAGAAAAAAACGCAGAAACAAATGTCCCGCCTTCTTGCGCACTAGAAAAGTAAGTAGGAAGTGTTGAATGCGCAATAAAAACTTGGTAAGACGCTTTCAAATCCACAGTATGCATGGTCATGTGTTTTATGACCAGCGATTAGTAGAACAGGAAGAAACTATCAGCTGTGAAGGCCATACAAAGATAAAGCGCTTCATGTAGCTGCACCTACAGGTTCCTAGCTTATACATTTCACAATTCTTCGCGCATTCAGCGTACATAGAAACGACGTGTTAGTGTTTGCGTTTCAAATCCTACACACCGATAACTGAGGCGAATCGCGCTGGTTTTACGAGTTTCAGAGTGTCTCTTAGCGCAACCACATTTCACTGAAAACATCTTATCCTTCGTGAAGTTTACAAAAATAATCGACATACCAATAGCAGTCCTGCCGTTATAAGGTCAGGCATGCCACATGCACGCGCGACAAGACGCAAATATTTTAAATTCATCACTGTATTTCTGTTACTTCAGTTTCAACACAGGCATTTTTGTCCCTCTTTTACATCCCGTTCTCCACTGAAAACTTCATTTGCATACTACAGAAATGTAAGGCGAAAAGCTTGCTCCGGTGCTTGGAATTTGATTAAAACAATTTGCCGTCCAAGTAAACACTCAAGTGTATTTCGAATTTCTCTGCTAGACGGTGCTTGTGTCTTCTGTGCTGATTTTGCCTATTCGTTCCATATTCCTTTGTGCTACCATTGTGCACACTAGAACGCTTAATGGACGCTAACAACGCTTTCAATTAAGAAACCCTTGATTGGGCTTTGCCCGCAAAAGGCAGCGTCCCAGTGTTTACGTAGCACAGATAAGAATAATGGACGGTTCGCCTCACGTCGATTGTTTTTCTTTCATCGTAGCATTCGCGCTGTCTGATTCTCGTTGATTTGGCTCGGTTGCACTGCGTGACTTGCTTTTTCCTTCTGTCCACGCGAGACGCATTAGGCTCGTTTATGCTGACTTCCCTTACTACGTCACAGAAACTGAAGATCAGCAACAGAAAAAAAAAATCGCCTGTGGGTTTCGAATCTCGGCGGCTTCTCTGGGGCTCAACTACGAAACATCTTTTCTTTTCGGTTTTATGTTTTGCGCGAAAACAATTGTTCCGGCTTTCTCGTAGACAAACCGTGTAATTTGGTTCTAGAAACAAAGTCATGAAGGGAGGGGAGTTTCCGCGCGCTAGAACAATACAAACATAGATCTTTTTTTCCGCTTTTTTCACTGTTAGGTGCAAAAGTTATTCACGTGGTTCTTCGGCCGTGTGGTGCATGTATTCACGTTTTATTTTTCTTGCGTGAAATGATAGCTCCGGAATCTCACTCTTCGCATCGTCATTATTCGGTGTCCGTATTTTGAAATGGCCCGTGAGTGGACTTACCTTGCTTAGACGTTGCACGTGATCAAAATAACAGAAAATGTAAGTAATTGCAATTAACACTGAGGACATACTTTTGTTAGCAGCTTTGCAAACGCATAGCATCACTGCAGTCTACAGACATTTTTATAGGCTCGATTTCCCACAGAACAACAGAAATAGCAGCACTCTGCCGATTGATTCACTCCTACACGCAATCCTTTTATTTACTGTGCTTAGTGACTTCCCAATATTGTGCGAGCGAAAGCGATTTTCGCCCCACGAACATCTCCTTTCCAAGTCAGTAAGGTTACCAATGGCATACTAAACATTTTCCTTTCCCTGTTCTGCTGCGCTTTTCCCAAACTTCCATTCACAAGTGGATCTGTCAGAATTGAAATTCAAATATTTTTTTGCAAAAAATTGGCGGATCCCACGTATAGTGGGAATCGATTACATGCGAAGCACGAATGAAAAATGTTGATTTGTCACTTTAAAATCAGCACAACGTTACGAGGTGGGGGTAAATGGTGTCGTACATGACATTCGTGTCATATTATCATGTTTGGATGTGTCGTTTACCTTCGTCATCTATTCACGTCACGTGATACCAAATTTAGTATATTTGGAGCTAGCGAAACAGCCGCGAGCACGCTATGAGCGTGGTATGTTGTTTTGTTCTTACATGACACGCGTGTCAGGATTATAATGTTTGCACCAGTCATATATTTTGTCATCCATTGACGTCACGTAACACCAAATTCAGTATATGTGGAGCTAGCAAAACGGCCGCGAGCGCATCATGAAGGGCCCAATATACTTCCATGTAGCGTTGACGCGCGCGCACGCTGGGTACAGCGACGCTACGTTAGCAAAACGTGAGCACTCTGGAGTCGGACGTCAGGCGCGACCAGTGTCCGTTGACGCGGCCCGATGGCACCTGGTGCGAAATGCGACATGCTGCATTTCGCGCCGATGCGTTAGCCAGACAACGCTGCGTCTCCCTCTTTTCGTGACGGAGGGACGCCGAACGCGCTGAAACGCGCATGCATCAAACCAACGCAGTGCGGCGTGCGCCTGCGAGAATATGGAAGCACCAGTGCCTGGCGTGGCAACGCCGGCTTGACGCGACGAAATGAACGTCGGCGAGCACGTGAACCGCGTCACGTCGAAATGTAATGGCACTTTGATGGTGGCATGCAGTCATGTTCTCACATGACACGCTTCTCATGTTCATCATGTTTGCACCAGTCACATACCTTCGTCAGCCATTGGTGTTCCATAATACCAAATTTGGTATAAGGGAAGCTAGCGAAGCGGCCGCCAGCACATCATGAGCGTGGCATGTAGTCATGTTGTTACGTGACACGCATCTCATGATTATCATTGTAACGGGGTTTATTTGCAGAGCAGAACGCAGAAGGCTAAGCAGTCAGCAGCGTCCGGCCAAGCGCAACAAGCACGAGCTTATGCTGATGGCGATGCCCCTGAGGCGCCGAGAAATGCCCCTGGGGCCCCTCGTCTTCACTACAATCGCCCTCCGAAGAAAAAGGCGCCATCCTGGCGGATTAAGGAGAAGAAGCGACTAATGGGTCATAATATGGCTTGAGGCGAGAGACGTGGACAGTGTCGCGGCCGCGGTAGCGTAGGTCTGGGGATGGGATGATGGGCTCCACGATATAGTTGACGAGTGACGTTTGCTCTACAACGCGGTATGGCCCGATGTATTTGAGAAGAAGTTTTGCGGAGCGGCCAGGTGCGGTAGCAGGTGCCAGAAGCCATACCAATGAACCAGGTGGAAAGTTTGGAGCCGAACGGTCCCCAGTCTGGCGGGATTGCTGCTGCCACTGGTCCTCGGTAGAAAAAGAGCGGGCAAGCTGGCGGCATTCTTCAGCATGTCGGGCAGCTTCGGACAGAGTTGTACTTTCGGACTCATAAGGTTTATATGGAAGAGTAGTGTCTACTGTATTTGAAGGTTCTCGTCCGTACAGAAGAAAGTATGGCGAAAACCCAGTAGTAGCTTGTACGGCAGTATTATACGCGTAGGTGACGAACGGGAGAACTTGGTCCCACTTTGAATGATCAGAGGCGATGTACATCGACAGCATATTGCCAAGAGTACGGTTGAAGCGCTCCGTCGTGCCATTCGTTTGAGGGTGGTACGCTGTACTTGTGCGGTGCACGATTCGGCATTCGTTGAGTAAGGCCTTCAAGGCGTCAGAAAGAAACGCACGGGCTCTGTCACTTAAGAGCTCGCGAGGGGCACCATGACGCAGAATGAAACGTTGCAACAGAAACGTTCCAACGTCACGGGCTGTGGCAGTCGGCAGCGCGGCTGTTTCGGCATAGCGTGTCAGATGGTCTATCGCAACAATAATCCAGCGATTACTAGCTAGAGTTGATGGCAGTGGTCCGTAAATGTCAATGCCGACGCGGTCAAAAGGTCGACTAGGACAAGGAAGAGCTTGTGACGGGTAGACTTGCCCGGGAGGTAACTTTTGTCGTTGGCACTGAGCACACAAGCGAATGAATTTCCGCACGTAGTTATACATGCCACGCCAATAAAATCTGAGTCGAAGCCTAGCGTATGTCATGAAGAGGCCTGCGTGGGCGCACTGTGGGTCTGCGTGAAAAGCTTCGCAGATAGCAGCTCAAAGATGGAGGGGTACCACAAGGAGACACTTGCGACCGTCAGAAAGGTAGTTGCGTCGATAAAGAAGATCGTCCCTGAGGCAAAAGTTGCTAGCCTGGCGGCGGAGAGCGCGAGACGGGAAGGAGTGAGAGGATCAGAAAGAATGCTTATGAGGCCACTGATCCAGGGATCCTTTCGTTGTTCCGCCGTCATGTTGCGCAAGGCGGATGACGCAAGTGCAGGCTCGAGGGAAGAGAGGCAAACACCTTCATCCGATATGGGTGAGCGAGAAAGGGCGTCGGCGTCCGTGTGCTTACGACCGGATCTGTAAATAACGCGGATGTCGTATTCCTGAAGTTTGAGCGCCCAGCAAGCAAGTCGTCCTGAAGGGTCTTTAAGAGTGGATAGACAACAAAGGGCGTGGTGGTCAGTGACTACGTCGAATGCGGGACCATACATGTAGGGGAGAAATTTTCCAAGCGCCCAAATAATAGCTAAACACTCTTTCTCGGTCACGGAGAAGTTAGCCTCGGTTTTCTTCAAAGTTCAGCTTGCGTAGGCGACGACATATTCATCAAGCCCTGCCTTTCGTTGCGCAAGCACAGCGCCAAGTCCAACACCACTGGCATCAGTATGAACCTCCGTGGGAGCGGCAGGATCGTAGTGGCGGAGGATGGGTGGTGAAGTTAGCAGGTGGCGTAATTTGGTGAACGCATCGTCACATGCTGGTGACCAGGTGGAAAGGTCCTTGTCGGCGCTAAGAAGGTCCATTAGGGACGCACATACGGAAGCAAAATTCCTAATAAAGCGTCGGAAGTATGACGACAAGCCCTGCAGACTCTACCACTTGTAACGGGGTTTATTTGCAGAGCGGAACGCAGAAGGCTAAGCAGTCAGCAGCGTCCGGCCAAGCGCAGAAAGCACGAGCTTATGCTGATGGCGATGCCCCTGAGGCGCCGAGAAATGCCGCGGAGGCCCTCCTTCTTCACTACAATCATGTTTGCACCAGTCACATACCTTCGACATCCATTCACGTACTGGTATACCAAATTTGGTATATGTGACGCTAGCGAAACGGCCGCGAGCGCATCATGAGCGTGGCATGTAGTCATGCTGTTACATGACAAGCATGTCATCATTTTCATGTTACGGTCTGTCGCTTGTGTTCTCCATGTAATCATGCCATACCATACCAGTGTTTCAACATGCCATGTGAACGAAACCACCGCAACAGCTGCAGGACCATGAAATGTAAATCATGACATCCATGACCTAAATGTCATGATTTTCATGTTATCACAAGTCAAATATGTTCTTCATACAGTCATGTTATGTCATACCAAGTTCGGTATCGATACCATTATCGAAACGGCCAGGAGAGCTAAAAGTCGTAGGCGGCTAGATAGATAGATAGATAGATAGATAAATAGATAGATAGATAGATAGATAGATAGATAAATAGATAGATAGATAGATAGATAGATAGATAGATAGATAGATAGATAGATAGATAGATAGATAGATAGATAGATAGATAGATAGGTAGATAGGTAGATAGATAGATAGATAGATAGATAGATAGATAGATAGATAGATAGATAGATAGATAGATAGATAGATAGATAGATAGATAGATAGATAGATAGATAGATAGATAGATAGATAGATAGATAGATAGATAGATAGATAGATAGATAGATAGATAGATAGATAGATACGTGCAAAGTCGTCGAAGTTCGCTGAGAAATGCTTCGCATTTAATACATTCGCAATGGATTTAAGGGCTAAAAAATGGCAGCATATCCACGGAGTGAATGATGGGGAGTGGGGCGAAGCATTCGTCCGTCCATTCGTTCTTGCTTCCGTCCGTTCCTGCGTACGTCTGTGTAACCGTCCATGCGTCCATCCACCCGTCCGTGCGTGTGTCTGTTCGTGCGTCCGTCCCTGCGTTCGTCCATGCATCCGCCCCTGCGTCCGTTCTTGCGTCCATCCATGCATCTGTCTGTGTGTCCGTTCGTCCATCTATTCAGCACTCCAAGTACCACCATCTCGCATCTTTTCATCATATATTCTCCATATAGAAGCACCGCCATCCAGCGGACATTTCAAGGACTAAACGGGAGGTGGCAGATGCACACTTTCTTACGGCTTGCGCTTCGGGTTTACTTCCCACCTTTAACCACCTCGAGTTCATGGTATATACTAGTTCACTGTATTCATGGCTATGCGGCCCAACGCTCGCTAAACCTTTCTAAAACCAAGGAGGTTACACCCAGCGAGTATAACGTAGCAACCCTTTCTTGTCAGATCGTGCTCAATGTACATGCCAATAGCTGCTAATGGGGATCGCAGCGTGCGCGTTACCTAAAGGCCGAATGCTCCTGTCTCTCATTCCCCCTTAGCAGCCATTAACATGTGCATTGAGCACTATCTTTTATTGTTCAACAACGCACAGAAGAAATCTCTCACCGGAACCACCTTGGAGGTCAAAATCGTAAGGACCACTATTTCTGATATGTGCCACTGGTGGTTACGTACTACGAGGGACGCACAAGCCACGCCATAAGGAGCTTCGCCCCTAAAACTGCAATCTGCAGCTTGACAGAGACCTGGAAACCAAGATTATGAGGCGAGGCTAGACTCAAGGCACACGTGGCGCCTAACCTTGATATACATGCTTGGTAAATAGAAACATATCAGATAAAAATATGTCAATGGTAACAGGTCATCAGAATATATGACTGCGAAATATATAAACGCCCCACCGCGGTGGTCTAGTGGCTAAGGTACTCGGCTGCTGACCCGCAGGTCGCGGGATTGAATCCCGGCTGCGGCGGCTGCATTTTCGAGGGAGGCAAAAATGTTGTAGGCCCGTGTGCTCAGATTTGGTTGCACGTTAAAGAACCCCAGATGGTCGAAATTTCCGGAGCCTTCCACTTCGGCGTCTCTCACAATCATATGGTGGTTTTGGGACGTTAAACCCCGCATATCAATCAATCAAGCAATCAATCAAATGTATAAACACTCAATAAGTGAATATAGTATTTTTAACAGAGTAACGAATTGTATTTTATTCATACAAAAACACATTGATAGGAGAAAAACAACAGGCTCCAACTATTTATTATTGGCGGATGCACATACATGCGTACATACACATAGATTGAAATATGGGTAAATATATACAATGCACAAAGGAAAATAAACATCAACAACATGAAACACTATACTTTGTAGCGAGTTTGCTACGCAATTTATTGAAAAAGATGTAGATGTCCCATTAGAAATTCGTCATGGACCTAATGAACAGTTAGTAGATGAAATAAGGCTTCTTCATCACCAAGCAATGGAGAACCAACACAGAAAAGTGTATCACTGGTTACCAGGTCATTGCGGTATATATGGCAATGACCATGCAGATGAGGCTGCTAGATCTGCACACGGCAGTGTTCAATACACAGGCATCCCGTTCTCAAGGACCGGTGTAGGTACAAGACTTCGTTGGCTTGCTCGTGATGTCACGCTGGTACAGTGGAACTCCACAGAATTCACAAACGCAGCCTGCATAACTCGGATCCCGATCTCCAGCTTCGTCTTCCCTCAGGAATATCTCGAGCTGAGGAGTGTCTTCTATACCACCTGTGGCTTGGAGTGGCCTTCCCAAACGCATACGCCTATCTTATTGGAATGGCCAGCTCTTCTACATGCACTTACTGCAGTTGCGAAGAAACCATCGCGCTCCTTCTATGTGAGTGGACCCATTTCAACGGGCCAAGACAAGAACTTACTGCAGCTCTGGATAGACTAGATGATGAGCCTTTGTCGGAACAAGAGATTCTAAGTCATTGGCCGAGCCAATCCTCAGCCCAGGAGGCTTTGAAAGCTTTGCAACGTTTTTTGTGGACAACTGGCTTCAGAGACATACTTTAGTGTCTTATTCTTTTTGATGTTGTCTTTACTCTGTCGCTATTTTTGTATTCTCTCTCTCTCTCTCTCTCTCTCTCTGCAATATTTTTTCTACCTTTTTTATTCCCCTCACTCCTTTCCCCAGCACAGGGTAGCCAGCTGGTCTAGAAACTGGCTAACCTTCCTGTCCTTCCGCTTAATCTTTCCTCCTCCTTTTGCCTGTAGCCTAACGATGTACTCATACTGATGATGTTAAAAACATTTGATGTACCGATGTTAACATGGGCTTTCCTATATCTTTGTATCGATTGAGAATTGAGGTAAGGTTGTGTTTCAAGGACTGCAGTTTATAAAAAGGTCAGAAACGTGGTATTAGCCAAAGATGCGTGGGTTACTGTATCGCTGAGGCGATGCGATTGAAGTGATAAAATGCGTGACAGTGGGCGAAGACACATGAAATGAACGCATAACACGGAATGCGTAAAGGCAATGTATCTTCATAATGTTGTACGACTCGAAACAGTATCCTGTGGAAGACAAGTAGTCGATATTGGCAATGTGGCGCACGGCTTTCTTATAACTAAATTATCGTGAAGTTGCGTTGTGAAGTGCTCTATCATATTAGACTACAATAATTAATATATGGTACCAAGAGGGCATAATCAATTGGCATATTTAGTTGCAGTGGTGGAAGAGTGCGACAACGCGACATAGCTCCTGTGCTTATGGTTAGCTTCTTGCACAAATTATCGATGTGAGTGTCCCATGATAAGGTCGAGCTGAATGCAACACCAAGAATTTTACATTTATTAACAATTTAAATATTGCGTTCCTCACAGGAAATATCTTGTTCTAAATCAACCGATTTATTTTTGGCATCAAAAAAGAAAAAGTACCTCACTTTTCATTGGATTAATTTTGAGGCAGTTAGAAAGATTGTTAGCTTTATGAGCCCAGGAGCCAAACGCCATTCTTGCCTTTCTCTTCTGCCCCGACCAAAGTAGTGAAGAGGTCTGTCGCGCGAATTTGCCCTTTTAATTCCTTGAATAAGTCTTGTTTTCACCTCATGAAGAAGAGCTTTGAGCAACAGGTTTTGCGACTGCAGGCATCATGGTTACCCGCAACGAATGGCTATAGGCGTCGCTGAATCACTACATAGGGACCTAGAGAGAGAGAGAGAGATAAAGATACAAGGAAAGGCAGGGAGGTTAACCAGACGCACATCCGGTTTGCTACCCTGCACTGGGGAAGGGATAAAGGGAAGAAAAGAGGTTGCATAAAGATGAGAAGGTACACACAATCACGAGCACACTCGGGGAGCACACACAGTTTACAGGCGGTCGCTCAGGTTTGTTGACTTAAGGTAAAGTAGCAGTGCTTTAGTTGCTTTCTGCGCAACTGAGGCAGATGCCCAAGGTCCTAGTATCTTCTGCACACAAAATGGTCCGGGGTCAAGTCGATTCAAAACCATCCGTAGCTGGCATCGCTGTGTGTCGTAGCAAGCGCAGCTGCACAGGACGTGTTCGATGGTCTCTTCATCTCCGCAGTAGTCGCATGTAGGAGTGTCTGCCATACCAATGCGAAAGGAGTACACCTTTGTGAATGCAACACCCAACCAAAGGCGGCATAACAGTGTCGCATCGGAGCGGGAAAGTTGTGATGGTAGCTTTAGCTTGAGCGAAGGATCCAGTTCATAAAATTGACACCTTTGGAAGCTGGTAGACGACCAGAACGTGCGTGTGAGATCTCGAGCCAGCAGGTAAAGTTGTCTTGCTGCATCATTCCTTGATAGAGGAATCGGGACTACACGGGTTTCTTCATGGGCTGAACGGGCTGCATCATCGGCTAATTGATTTCCGGTAATACCGATATGTCCAGGCAGCCATTGATATATAATATCATGCCCTCGTGCTAGAGCTTCATGATGGCAATGTCTTATTTCTTGTACCAGTTGGTCATGGCTCCTCCTACGCTAAAGAAACAAAATAGGCAGCGTATTAACACTTCCCTGCAGCAGTATAAATCGACTGTTCTCCCCTATATCCATGGTGTGGCACACAATCTTAAAAAGATTGGAAATAAGGTGGGCGTCCAAATGGTCATGTCTGCTCCAGGGAAAATGTCAAGAATATGTCACAAAACTTGTCCTGTCTCGAAAGAAAAGAAAGAATGCCAAATAAGCATCGCAATAAATATGTTGAGTGTGCACTGTAGGTTGTTTACAGAGTGCCCTTGTCATGTGGTCTTGTTTATGTGGGAACAACTGAAAGATGCATAAATAATAGGTTAAAAGAGCACCACAATAAAGTGCAAAAGGGTACCGATGGTCACTTGGCGATCCACTGTAAGGAGTGCGGTTGTGTGCCGTATTTCGATAACACGAGCGTGTTATATCGGGACAGAGATTTATTAACCCGTTTGATAGTATACAGAAGCTGCGGAAATGACATGTGATGATTTTGAGTGTGCTAGTGCACCCTCTATCTCGCCCACGCAGAAAGAACTTTGTTTTTTGGATGGGGTGACAGATAATAACGAGTAATTAAGATACGGCACTAGCATGTGTGCTTTTTGTTGTCTGTCCTTTATTACTATTTTTTTCTCTTTCACCCCCTTTATAAACTCTGACGTTTTCAATAAACGTTTAGTTGAAGTTAAGCGCTTGTGTTGTGTGTTCTGTGTGATAGCGGCTGCGCTTCCTACCAAGATGGATTCATACCAACTGGCCCGATTCAAGTGTTTATTGAATTAGAATGAGACCAGAATACTAGTTCTTCCAAGGGTTTGATTCCATTTTGACGCTAACAATTTTTCGTCAGGTCTGAAAAGCAAGATAGTGCTGTCGTCTACGCAGGTAATAAATTACGAGCTTGCATCAATACTTACAATATCGTTAATGTATACGATAAAGAAAAGAGTACCGAGAACAGTACCTTAGGGCACGCCACATTTTATAAAAAGGGGAGATGAACAATGTCTGCTAATACACACACTTACTACTGTTGATGAGATATGGACGAAATAATTTCAGCTGCTTACCACGAATCTCGTAGTCTGATATGTTTAGTAAAATAATGTTATGGTTCAGTGAAATGAAAGCCTTACTCTAAACAATGAAGAAACCGAGAGTTATGTTTGTTTTCAATGTTTTGTAGCACACACTCTTTTAGGGTCAATAAAGCTGTTTCAGTAAAACGTCCTTTCCTAAAACCAAACTGCGCATAAGAGAGTAAGTTCATTTTGTCGAAGAAGCGATTCAGTCAAGAAAACAAGACTATTTTTAGGCTTTTTTTTTTTAAGTAGAATCATAGATACTGATCTATAATTGTTTGCATCATTTCTATTCTCTCCTTTATAAAAACAAATACCTTGCATTTTCTCATTGCATCAGGTAATTCACCTAACTGAATGGCGAGATTAAATAGATAAGCGAAGAAGGGTGCTAGATGTTCAATAGCGTATTTTAATGGCCCAATATTCACGTTATTTATGTCTAAAGCCTAGCTGTTTTTTAGACCTATAAATGTACGAGAAATTTCACCTTCGCTGATATTATATACAGAGCCTTTCATAGCTCTCCTAAGCAAAAAGATCAACATTTACGCTGAGTAGGCTTCGTTTATTTCACGAGAAGCGAAAAGCTAAAAGCGACAAGCCATGCCCATCCTGTGCGAACAATAAATACGCGATTTTATGAACACTACGAGTGAGAATTAACCAGCGGAGCGACAGTACATCAGTTTTCATGAAATACAAAATAAAGTATTTTTTATTCCTCACCCCGTCACGCAATGTGTAGCGTTCGGAGCCTATATTTCTCCTCTTCTCGCCTATAAACACGTTTCAACCATTTATTCGGGCTAGTCTAACATGCAGCGTTAAAACGACAACGTCTGTTTCAAACCAATACTTCCTCCTTTAACATGTCAAACAAAAAAACACTAAAGCCACTAAATAAGACACTCAGATTCACGAAAAATATGAAGAAAACAAGTACAAAACCAGAAGTACAATATTCTCGGCTATAGCATTGGGGCGAGCGGCGCGAGTCGTAATGTCACTCCGGACGCCCATTCTACGCGTTATCACATTCTGCCAGGCTCGGTTACGCGCTTCCAGTTTACGTTCAAATTCTTCCTGCTGTGCAGTCTTTCTTTTTCCACCAGAACATTTCGTATGCGAATAGCCAGTATCCAATGCAATAAAATCTCATGTAGTGTTTATACGATAATGTGAGCGCGCAAATAGCGAACTAGGAAATGAGCAAAATGAGAGTTCTGCTCAACCAAACTAGTTCAACTGTTTATTTTTGAACAACATTTCAATATCTGCTGTTTGCCGTCCATCTTCGCAACAATGAACGAGAAGCGCCAGCGGCAGCTGCTGCCGTAAACACGGAGGGAAAGGCTCTGGATGTGGAGCGCTCCGGGCGATCCCCCGAGGTCCGCAGATTTTTTTTTTTTCGAAAGCCGGTCGCTCACGCGAACCACAGGCGTGACGGCTGTAGCAGAGAACGGGTGTAGGCGCCATTTCCCAGCTCACTGGTTCGGCGACCCGAATAAAGGGAAAACGCGTGGCTTCAAGCGTGGCGTTCTCGCCTTGACCCAATTACGTTTGAACAAAGAATTAACAAAGTGAAGTTTTTATAGAGTTACGGAAAAGATTATTTAGTCATAATAGATGCTCTCGAAACTCAAGCCTTTCATACTGACGTTGTCTTTCTGAACAAGCTCGATTGATTGATATGTGGGGTTTAACGTCCCAAAACCACCATATGATTATGAGAGACGACGCGTAGTGGAGGGCTCAGGAAAGTTCGACCACCTGGGGCTCTTTAACGTGCACCCAGATCTTAGCACACGGGCTTACAGCATTCTCGCCTTCATCAAAAATGCTTCCAAGCTTGACACTATTGAGCTCAGCGGCATGTATAAAATAACCCCCTGCATATATAATATTATCTGTGGTTTTACATGTCAAAAGCACGATGCATGATAATAAGGCACACCTTTATCGAGTGCTGCGGAAATTTCGGCCATTCGGTATTCTTTATTGGTCACTAACATCGAATGGCACACGGGGTCCAAGCATTTCGACTCCATCGATATGACCCCGATATGACAATATGATCCTTGAGACTTTGGTGTCAGCTGCCGAGCACCATGTATATTGGAATATGGGTCCAGAGACAGTATGGCACTCACGCTACAATCACGGCGGACAAGATCCCCCTCCGTAAAGCTGCAAAGCTAAACCCGGCATTCAAGGTGTATTCCTATATAATTATGTATCTCACAGCACCACAACAATGACGGAAGTAGGCATCTTTGAAGGCACATGTACTACCTAATAATAAACTAAGCCTGGCCAATCAAAGCTTTATTATCTGCAATCGCTTGAAAGAATTCCTAATTCTATAACAATTTTACATATTCTGGCCACGGAAGGCCCCGCACAAGTTCATTTGGTAACAAAAATCACCCTAGCATCATGCAGGTTGTGTTCATTACGTCACAACTCGTGTCAGGCGAGGAGGATAAAGAAGAAGGTACGTGACATTGTGTTACTGTTTCGCAATAATGATTGTAATGTAATAATACCTTGTAATGTAATAAGACCTTGTAGGTCTTAGCCCTATATTGCAAGACGATTATGTTATTATAGGGTACGCCGTAAAAGAATACTCGTGAAATTTCGGCCATTTGGTGTTCTTTCAACGTGAAATCAACAAGCAGAGCACACGGACATCCATCGAGACTGGAGGGTGGCGCCCGAGAACGAACCTTCGCGTTAGCACACGAGCACCAGAAGTATTAATGGAATACTAGAAAAACAATTTATTTTCGGTGTAAATTATTCTTTCACAATACGCCATGAACATGCTTGCCGCGAGAATACGCGAAAAAAAGAAGTGCAGGTGGTGACGTTATATTGAAGTTCCTGCATAAATCACTGTGACTTATATGTTTTGACGACGCCTACGGATCCCTCAGTGATGTAAATTCCTCCATAATAGAAATCGGTATAATAAGAAAGTAAGACATGCCTCTATAGAGGTCACAATGTTTAGCGTACATTGATATAGGGAAGTTTCCACAATGTATACTAGGGAGTTATAGAATAACGTTTGCAGGCGCTGCCGCCGTCGCGGGCGCCACATGAGTTTCAGAATAGCGTTTGCTCCCCTTAGAAAAAGTTCTAGGGACTTTCGCCCTGACCACAAACCTAAATGCACGGAAGCAACACACAGCAGTTCGCGGGCCTAGCGCGCCAAGATCACGGCACACTATTTCGGATTTTCTTCGGGCGGGCCAGAACGCGAACGGCGACCCGCGTTACGACGCATGCGCAGTGGCACCGACTGCACCACAAGGACTCGCGGTGCGCTATTCCAAAACTCTTTACTGTTGTTTGGCTCTTCTGGCACCATTTAACGTGGATGTACACACGGGGATGTTTGATGGTACATCAATCCTGACGACTAACGTCTATGATCAATGATTGCATTAAACATTCTGGTAGCTGTAAATGTTAACAGTGATAGCGTAATCAGAAAAAAAAGCGTGATAGCCATAATGGCGTCGCATATGTGACGCAGAACTTACATTAAAGTCAACACCACACATCATGTCAAAGTGTGATTGAATACCGTGGTCGGACCATGTCCAACATCACTAGCGCGTCGTGACGCCGCAGCAGGCCTGCAGCGATTTTTCTCGGGACAGGCGTAAGCCAGGCATTCGATTACAGCCAGGCAAGGCAGGCGTGCGTCAAAAAGATATTTTTGGTTTGGATGGGCACTATGAGTGAGGGTAAGGCTTTGGCTGAGGTGTCTCCTCGCCATGTGTGAAGTCGTTGACAAAATTACACTTGTATTGAAAACTCGCCCAGTGGGACGGAGGCGTAGCAACACGCGTTGCAGGTGCCAATCGTAGAGGCCACAGTAACGAATTGACTTTGTCGCGCCAAGAGGTTGTACCATATGGCAGACCAAGAGCACTATAGGAGAAATGTAGGAAAAAAATTGGCCCCAGATCTGCATGTTACACTGAAAATGTCGTCGAAAGACGATAGTCTTGGGTCCGGAGAGAGTGAACAAAACATTTATTTCATGTTCCGCGCAAGAAAATCCGTGAATGGTATTCTGGAGGCGCTGCGTTAGAGTGCCTCGAGCGTGCATCGAGGCACGTTAGACACGATCACAGTATGGCAGTTATTTCCGAAAACGAAGGAAGACTTGCGCGCCTGCGGAAACAGATGAGTGCCATTCTCGGGGCGATAAGGTGTAGAACGCGGACAGGGGCCACCACCGTGTCGTTTTCGCCAAGCGTTGGTAACACTTGCCTTTTTGGGCATTGCGTTGCATAGTCAGCGCAGCGTGTTTAACGCTACGGTCCTTAGAATTACTTGTGCGTGCCTTCCTAGTATCAAGGCACACATACAAAACATCGATGTGTTGTTATGGTACCTCAGATAGGCGTAACGATTGCTTTTTATTTGACAATCGCACAAGTATGGACGCTCAACCTTGAGCAAAATTGGTGGGCGCTGCGGATGGGTCGGCCGTTTGAGGTATCGCTAAGGGCGGACAAACAGACAATTGTACAGACAGACAGACAGACAGGCAGACCAAAACTTTTCCGTCGAAGGACCGCAAGAAAGACTATCGTCTTTAATATAAAAGGCGCGCTTGTACTGCAGTTAGAGTCGGTGGCCATGGGGTCGCGGATAGGCTGCTCGGAATCTGTAACTGTGGACTCAGAGGTGACCGGTTCGATGCTCGCTGATGTAACTTTAGGCGCGAAGCTCCTTATTAATTGTCGATGCTTCTCCCCCCACTACCGTAACCAGCCGCTAATACTCGGAGCGCTCACTTGCGGCGCAGCTGTGCTCTCACTTTTAGTTTAATGGAGACTGCTAGATTGCTCTGCAGTACTCGCTCCAGCGGTTCGGACTGGCACGGTGGATGGACGTGTTTTTAGCGCTCCCGATTGACTGCACAGATAAGTGGCTTTGCATGTTTCGAGCTTGCTTTTATAATTAATAAGACAGCAGTGTAAACCTTTGTAGCACTTATTACCGTGTACGGCTTTTTCGGGGGTCAGTCACCAGGTATTTACTTGTTTGTGTGTGAGCGTGTTTTGTTTGTGTTTTTTTTCTTGCCACCCCGTGGGGAAAGTGCACGTACACCGAACACGCCAATTTTGTAATAGAGCTTCGACTCTTTTTTTTCGTAGGACAAAATTCGTCGTACGCCGTGTTTTGTAATAATCGAGTGGGACAACTCATAAGGACGATTGGTGACAAAAAGACATGGTTAAAAAAGCTGTAAAGTGTTCATGATACGGGATGGGTTTGAAAATGGATGGAAGTGCAGACGCGGATGGAGAGGAAACTGGCGCCAACTGTAGGCAATGTGGGGTCGAGGAAAAAATTAAGAAAATAATGGTTGCCCAGAGTGAACTACTGATGAGAATCACCGAGCTGAAGACTGCGTTGGCGACAGAGAAAGAAAAAACGAGGGCCATGGGAGAAAGGCTCAGGTCTGCCGTGGAGGCACGGTGATGGTGAACAAAGGAGCGGCCGACGGAAAAAACGGTAGGGCACCGGCAACTAAAACGGCGGAGCAGAAAGAGCAAGCAAGTGCGGGAAAAACAAGTTCAGCTGGTGCAATGGTCGCAAGGCCCAGCTTCAGCGAAGTAGTGGTGGCGTTGGGAGGGGACAAAGCAGCCGGCGTCACAGGTGCGAGTAACCCTCAGGTGCAGAACGCTCCAGCTGAAAAGTCACAGCACGTGATAATCACTGGGGACTCGAATGTAAATCGATGCGCAGAAGCAATCAAAGAGAGGGTAAGAGTTGACAAGAGGGTTGCAGTAGGAACGTTCCCAGGACGCAAGCTGGAAGCAGTCATGAGGCAAGCGAGCGCAAAACTCAAAACTACAGCTGATGGACGAAACCTAGTGATAATTGCAGCCGGCTTAAACGATGTCTTCAATGAAGATACGACAGGACTAGCACCCACCCTGTCGAAAGGGGTCGATGACATGTGCACCGAAAGGGGTCGATGACATGTGCAACTGAGGGAACTCTTTGACAGGTGG
The DNA here is from genome assembly GCF_043290135.1 of Rhipicephalus microplus. NCBI lineage: Eukaryota > Metazoa > Arthropoda > Arachnida > Ixodida > Ixodidae > Rhipicephalus > Rhipicephalus microplus. The sequence goes on from NC_134701.1 coordinate 197,746,184, forward strand.
TATAGACAGATACGATTCCAAAGTGGCACCAATATCTAAGACATGTAGAGTCCGGGGCAGAAATCGACGTAGCCGCGAGGGCCGAGCCAATTCAGACGTAGGGTATATTCACATGCAGAATGGCAGGAATAGGCTGAAGTGGGAAGAAATAGAAGAACAGGTAAGGGAGGAGAGGTTGATGGTATATGGTTTTGTAGAAACACATCTTAGTGACAAGGAAAAAGCACCTAACAATCCGGACTGTGCATCAGAATATTGTAATAGAACAGAAGGCAGCAGAAAGGAGGGGGTGGTATTGGGGCATTCATTTATAAAAGTACAGACTGTCAAAGGGTGAAGCAGGAGTGCAAAGAACATTCATGGCTAAAAGGGAAAGTGGCAGGGCAAATGACGCTCCTGGGTTTTGTATACTTGTGGACAGGGGCAAAAGCGAGAGAGGAAAACCAACAAATGGGGCAGTGCATAGAAAATGGTATTGACGAACTAGGAGAAGAGTGTGAGGTAATTATAATAGGAGGTATGAATGTGCACATAGAAGATATAGATGGATAAACTGACCCAACAGGCAGAATGCTAATGGATATGTGTGAAAGGCATGATTTAATCATTTGGAACAGCACCGAGAAAGCGAAGGGCAGATAACATGGAAGGCTGGAGTCGACGATAGAATACGCAATAATGTCATATACGGTGTATGATCGGCTAAGGGTGATGACCGTACATGAATATGGGTCCAGAAGCTTAGGTAGTGATCACAAACGTATCAAGCTGAGTTTTGGAAGAGAAATGAAATCGGAAAGGTGACATTACGAGCAACCACACGATAATATTTATTCAGAAAGGCAAATATAGATAGCAACTTAAGAGATTGAAATAATCATCACTGAGGATACTAAAACAGAGTGGACGTACACAAATCTAACTCGATTGTTTGAGTTAGAGCTTGCTATGGTGCGAGTCAAATCAACCGGGAAGAGCAGACGCAAACCCAAGAGCTGGTGGGATGAGGAAGTTAACCGAGCCACAGTAAGACGTCAGGAAGCCTCCAGAGAACACAGGTATACTGAACGGAGGGGTGAACCAGAAGATGATGTCAAAAGAAAATTGGATAACTGTTTGAGCTGCAAAAGGGAAGCGTCCGAATGTATCAGTGACAAGACTAGAAGAAAGGGGACCCAATAACTGGCGGAAGTAAACAAAAATGATAGAAACGCAGCTGCCAAGTTTTGGAACCATCTTAATTCTCTTAGTAATAAGACAAGCATGAAACAGAGGTTTATAACTACAGTTCAAAGGGTCAGACTAGAAAAGCATGACGCAATGTAATAAATAAAAGCAATGATGACAGAAAATTATAAACGCCAAGAAGACGCTACATGCACCATACCAGATGAGGATAGACCAATTAGCTCAGTGGCTCCACTGTGACAACGAGAGCAGGAAAGGGCAGATAAAATGGTTCCTAATAGCACATCAACAGGCTCGGATATCAAGCCAATCATGCCAATACAGAAACTAGGAACAAACGATAAGCAAACACTAAGAGAGGCAGCGAGCAAAGCAATAAGTTCTTGTGCTGGACCACTTGAGCACCGTGTACCGCGGCCACCTACAAGTGTACACTGACGGATCAGTGTGCACACAAACGGATAGCTCCGCAGCGGCTTTTTGCATACACTGTCTTGCCGTGTCATGGTCGGGCTGCCTGGGTCGCGTGGTTTCGTCCACAATGGTAGAAAGCGCTGCAATCACGGCGGCTTTGCGAAAATTGCGATCCTTTTCTGCACGAGATGTTGTAGTGCTGACGGACTCCAAATCGGCGCTACAAAGACTGCATCGTAGCCTACCTCAAGAAAAGTTCACCAGGCAATCTCTGGTACTAATTAAACGCCTAATTGGCAAGAGCTTTAATATAAAGTTTCAGTGGATCCCATCCCACAATGGCATTGAAGGCAATGAAAAGGCTGATGCCCTTGCATGCGAAGCACGGACTTCTGTTCCAAAAGTAAGAACTTCCAAGACTTACCACAACAACAAAGATGTGATACGCAATCATTTCAAGGCGATCTACAAGTTTCCACACCAAGCATGTGTAATTCATGGACTTTCTCGTGAAGAAGCGGCGCTGTTGCACCGCATAAGAACCGGCTCCGCATACAACCCGGCCTGGTCATTCAAGACTGGGAGATACGCTTCCCCGTTCTGTGCCTTCTGCGGTGACATCGGGGATATTGAACATTTCATTTGGCTTCGCCCACAGTTTGATGTGCAAAGAGCAGCGATGCAAAAACCTTGCAAAAAGGCTGTCATAGGCACCAGACAGTTGATGACGTCATTTTTCCTGAAGGACCCGCGGCAACTAGGAGGAACGTGCAACGAATTTTGTTGGTCTTCCTGCGAGACGCTGGACTGTCTAACACGTGGTGACAATTTCCAAATTCAGGAGATGCTCATGCGGAACAATTGCCGGCCATGCAGGCCAGGCTAACCCCGCCTGCTGCAACACCACCACCATCACCACCACCAAAGAAATAATGGATGTTGAAGCTCCAAATGGGTAGAAACTGAGCAGGATGAGCATGATCTATAAAGAAAAGGGGGACAAAGTCGATATAAACAACTACCATCCTATAACAGTGACGTCAGTAGTTTACAGGTGTAGATAGTAAACGAAAGACTACAGACAAAGGCGGATAATGAGAGGGCTCTGAGAGAACTACAAAATGGGTTCCATAAACAAAGGAGGTTGGAGGACAATCTGTTTTCAGTGATGCAGTGTATTGAAATAGCGGAAAAAGAACACAGGCCCCTGTGGTTGGCAATTCTAGATATCAAGGGAGCTTACTATCATGTGATTCAAGAAGACTTGTGGAGTATACTGGACACACTAGATGTGGAAGATGGAATAACTAATGTTCTAAAGGATATCTACAAAGGTAACAAGGTAGCTATTAAATGGGAAGAACAGGTATCTGGACCTATAGAGATACAACGCGGGCTTCGAAGGGAGTGTCCCTTGTCACCTTTGTTATTTATGCTGTGTCTCAAGGGACTAGTAGCCAAATTAGAGGGGAGTTGACTCGGCTTCAGCCTCTCTTTTGCCAAGCAAGGAAAACACATTGAGCAGTCATTACCGGCATTGATGTATGCAGATGATATAGTACTAATAGCCGACAACAAGGAAGATCTGCAGTGATTGATAGACATCTGTGGTAATGAGGGAGATAGGTCAAATTTTAAGTTCAGTGGGGGAAAATCGGCAATCACGATTTTTAATAATAACAATGGCTGTGAGCATAAGATACAGGAGTGAGTAAAAACTTTATTGAACATGTCCGGCGTCATTGAGCGGGGTGGGGCTACAAGCACCCCGGCCTAGGTGACGGCCTCGAGACCTTGGACCCGGGCGGCATCCTGGGCATGCCGGACGGCCCACAGTTGATCGGCAAGGTCGTGGCTGAGCAGAGCCGCCTCCCATCGCGCCTCGCGGTTCGAGACTGCCATGTCTACCGGGTTCGTAGGGGACTGCTACGCGTTACCGGTACACTTCCACAGCATGTGCTGCAGCGTCGCTCTCGCTCCGCACGCCTTACACGCGTCGGACGTATAAATGCCTGGGTAGCAGAGGCGAAGGATCACCGGATTCGGGTACGTGTGTGTCTGTAGTTGTCTCCACGCAACCTGCTGTTTCTTGTTTAGTTTGGCGTGGGGTGGTGGATATTTGCATCTGTTCAGTCTGTAGTGTTGCGTGATGTCTCTGAAAGTGGTCATGCGATCCCCTCACGTCCATTCCCGCATCGCTGTCGAAGTGTGCGAGACATCGGGACTGTCGGCAGGCGTCGCAGCTCGGCGTGTAAGTCCTCGAGCCGCGGCGTGGGCAGTCGCGTTGCCCGCAAGCGGAGGGTCCGTGTGGGCGGGGGTCCATACGAGGAAACTGTCGTTTTTGCGGCAGATGTTGCGTTCGTGAATTTGGAGAATGCGGGCCGCTTCGCGGGAGATCCGGCCGCTGGCGTAGTTGCGTATCGCCGCCTGCGAGTCGCCTATTATCACCTCGGCGTCCGTGGTGGCTATCGCGAGGGCTATGGCAGCTTCTTCGGCCGCCTCCGTCTCTTCCGTGCCTATCGTCGCACTCGTGACGCAAGTTCCTACATGATCCGTGATCGCGACCGCGAAGCCGCGGTGGCAGTCGTAACGGGCCGCGTCCACGTAAACTGTGTCTTTGCTATTGCCGAATTTCTTTTCAAGGTCTTGGGCGCGCCTGTTGCGCCGACCGATGTGATGTGTCGGGTGCATGTTCTTAGGCAACGGCATAACGACGATGCGCTCGCGAATACGTCTGGGTATCCCGACCTTTTCGCCGCGCTGCGTATGGTAGTTGATACCCAGTGTCTCGAGGATGTGTCGACCAGTTCTAGTCTTCGCCAGACGTTCGTACTGGGCGATGTTGTGTGCTTCGATTATCTCATCTAGGGTATTGTGCAGGAAGTCACGCAAGAAATAGTGGATAAATACAAATATTTGGGCGTGTGGATAAATAACGAGGCTGAGTATCTAAGGGAGCACGAAAGATACGTAATGACTAAGGGCATCAGGAAGGCAGATGTAATGAAAAATAGGGCACTGAGGAACTACAATATGTATGACGTTGTGAGAGGGATTTGGAAAGGTGTTATGGTCCCGGGTTTGACGTTCGGCAATGCGGTCTTGTACATGAAATCAGAAGTTCAAGCAAGACTGGAAATTAAACAACGTGGCATAGGTAGAGTTGCTTTGGGAGCACACGGAAATACCCCAAATCAGGGGGTACAGGGTGACATGGGATGGACATCGTTTGAGTGCAGGGAAGCTAGCAGCAAGATAGATTTTGAGCAGCAATTGAGAAAAATGGGAGAGGAGCGTTAGGCTAGGAAAGTTTTCAGCTACTTGTGCATGAAGAATGATGATACTAAATGGAGGAAGCGAACTCGAAAACTGTCAAGCAAGTATTTAGACAACAGCAGAATACCAAGCCAAAAGGAAACATTGGTTTAGAATAAGGTGAAAGAGACAGAGAGGGACATGTGGAAGATGGGAATGCTTACGAAATCATCACTGGAGACCTACCGAACTTTTAGGCAGGAAATCGCAAGGGAAAAGATCTACGACAATTCTCGGCGTAGTTCTCTGCTCTTCGAGGCTGAAACGGGAGTATTGTGGACCAAGACGTACCGAGCAAAACACGAAGGCAGAGACATGGTATGTAGGACGTGTGGAAAGGAGGGGTAAACGGCTGAACATTTGATAATGTTCTGTAAAGGGCTCTGCACTATAGTCGAAAATAATGGCGCCGAATTTTTCAAAGCATTGGGGTTTAGGGACAGTGAAGGCAAAATGGACTTTAAACGGGTAGAAATAACCAGGAGGAGGCTAACTGATATGTGGCTACAATCAAGGCGCGAGTGAAATTCAATCCACAAACACACAATGATAGTACTTTACGGCTAGGTGGCGCGAGCCACTACCCGATCTGAAGGGCGCAGTCGGATACATCCATCCATCCACTCCAGCGTGTGCTTTAGTTTGATAGGAGACCACTAGGAGGCCAGGACTGCAACCATGCTCTCTCTCGGCGTGCTTTCTCCCTCTTTCGATAGTCGTCAGTCAGTGCACTTCGATAACTCGGATACAGACAAGGCGGCGGAGCGCAGGACTCACGAAGTAGCTGCAGCGCGGGCTCATCGTCAAGCCGACCTAGAGCTTAGGGCCCGAGAAGCCGAAGCGTGAAGCCAGCGTTGTGCGGACCAGGAGATGAAGCTCGAGAAGGATCCTGAGGCGGCGCTGGCGCCTGAGCCCGCGGGGAATTCAAGGTTTACCAGATTACCTCCGGAGTTTCGCGCACTCATCATCACTCACCTCGTGGATATGCGGTATTTTTTTAATCTGATCGTGTATATTTTTAACGTCATTTTTGTGACGTAAATACGTCCCTGAAGCATTAATAAACTTCGGCATAAAACACTTGTATAAAAAAGCTTTTTTAAACGCATGTTTCCAAGTTCTACATAAAACTTGGATTTTTTCATAATGCCCCAGATACTGCAATAATCCGACTGAATCGCTCAAATGGTCATCTCCGTTTTTGTTACTTTTTTTTCAGGCGTCTACAGACAGTCTAAAAAAGGCGCCACTAATTACTAGCCGCTAATCAATTCACAATCTTTGTTATAAATGACAACTAAACAAACTTTGTGTCCAATAAAGCTGACGAAGCGGACGAGGTTGCCATTTCCAGATAAAAAATCACAGCATACCCATGGACTGAATGACGTTCAATGGGGCGAAGCGTCCATCAGTCCATTCGTGCGTCCCCGCGACTGTCCGCACGTCTGTCCCTCCGTGCGTTTGTCTCTCTATCCGTCTGAGCGTCCGTCCATCCGTGCCTGCATCTGTCTGTCTGTCCACCCGTCCATCTGCCTGTCTGCTTGTCTGTCTGTCCACCCGTCCGTCCATCTAGTGAACACTCCAAGTACCGCCATCTTCGCATCTTCTCATCATATATTCATCTTATAGAGGTACCGCCATCCAACGTACATTCCAAGGCCTAAATGAAAGGTGGCTACCTATTACTACTACATAGTACATGGCGGACGCATGACCCACGGCATAAGGAGCTTCACCCCTAAAAAGAAATTACTGGTGCCCTTCTTTGTGAGGCGACTTAGATATGAGGTACCCCTCGCGGCGTGTTTCAGCTTGGTCATAACACTGGAGATTGATGGCACTCACTTTGAGTGTGATCTGCTATCATCCATGTGATGCATACATGTATGGTCTGTAAAGTGGGCCCGCAAAGCGGCAAATACCACGCTCAGTATCCTCGTTTTATTTTACAGGCAAAATGTATTACTGTGAAAAACCCGTCAGAATACGCCGCTCTCGCCCAAACTTCCCCATTTAGGTTTCATCGCGAGTGTTGAAAACGCAGCGCATATCGGTGTAACAGCCCACGCGCACTCTCTCGCATAAGCGTATTTTTATTGCGTTCGCACGTGCAGCCCATAAAAGTGAGAGGATAGCTGGGCAGCGTCATAAAATTGATACATTGGTGTCGCCAGAAATTGGCGATTTAGCAAAGTCTTGAGCACCACTTTCCATGCACTTATTGAAATACTGTTACTAAAAATAAACAGCGCTTAAAATTGGCAAGGAAGAAGTGTTTGGTCATCGTAAAATAATGAATATACGCTGTCAAGATAAAACTACAAGGTTTTGATTGATTGATTTGTGGGGTTTAACGTCCCAAAACCACCATTTGATTATGAGAGACGCCGTAGTGGAGGGCTCCGGAAATTTTGACCACCTGGGGTTCTTTAGCGTGCACCCAAATCTGAGTACACGGGCCTACAACATTTCCGCCTCCATCGGAAATGCAGCAGCCGCAGCCGGGAATCGAACCCGCGACCTGCGGGTCAGCAGCCGAGTACCTTAGCCACTAGACCACCGCGGCGGGGAAAACTACAAGGTTATATATATATATATATATATATATATATATATATATATATATATATATGTGTGTGTGTGTGTGTGTGTGTGTGTGTGTGTGTGTGTGTGTGTGTGTGTGTGTGTGTGTGTGTGTGTGTGTGTGTGTGTGTGTGTGTGTGTGTGTGTGTGTGTGTGTGTGTGTGTGTGTGTGTGTGTGTGTGTGTGTGTGTGTGTGTGTGTGTGTGTGTGTGTGTGTGTGTGTGTGTGTGTGTGTGTGTGTGTGTGTGTGTGTGTGTGTGTGTGTGTGTGTGTGTGTGTGCGCGTGTGCGTGTGCGTGTGCGTAAGAAGGTAGCGATGGTTGGTAGAAGCCAAAGAAGAAGTGCTTTAAGGAATAAACATGGCGTATGAGCTAGGTCACGTCTCCCATTCATTATAACGTCAGACGAGTCGACAGGATGAAGACCTCCCAGCCACTTCATCAGTGTCTCATCATAGACACAGTTCTCCAGAAGGCGCCCTGACCATACATCGACTACGGAATCATCTCCAGGCCGCACAAAGCAACCAGCACCATGACAGCACCATCAGATGACCTTGACATCGCCAAGTACACAGGATTAGCGGACGACGGACCCGTACATGATTGGTTCAACCTATTCAAGCTCCACGCCGCCGCTGCATCCTGGTCGGAACGGGAGATGGTCACAAACTTCACTGACTACATCTCCGGTGAGGCATTTAAGTTTCATCTCACCCACATCTTTGAAAACGACGAGTCATGGCAAAAGTTCGAAGAAGAAATGATCACTCGTTTCAACAACTATGACCAAGACCTACTTTTTGCGAACCAGCTGGAGAAAACAGCACTCTACCGTCAATTTCCTAAGCATTCTTAAAGCATTAGAAAGCTCGGCGCAAATCGACAACTGCCACAAGACGAAGTGGAACGCGAGTTCACTGACAGGCGACCATGCGTACTTCGGGAAAAAATCAACTATCGAGCACGCCTCCCTTCTGAACGAAAGTCGGCATTTTGAAAGTCCTCGCTCCAGCATATGACACGAGACGTTGCTCCCCGACCTGACGCCCTTCATTCTTCGTCTCGCATACGCGGTCCACCACGTGGTTTTCCATCACGTGGCTCCTCAAGCGCTCCTATCACTCACCATTTGCCTCATAAGGACACCGCGACCATGGTAGACGACCTGACGCTTCACGAAAATACCCTGTCAAGCCATACTCCTTCCGAACGGGTTCATTAATTACCATCCGGTGCACACACACTAGACAGTCGAAGCAAAGCATAAGGCGCAGATGCATGAAACATCCCACGCTACCAGGCGCAAGAACCACTTAGAGTGAGCAGCGAAGAAGAAGCCCCTGATGAACTACCTGTCAACTCTGAATGTTTTTCGACGCAAGACTTCATTTTTACAGCACCGCAGAAGTGCCAAAATCTGCAGTTTGAACATGGTGACGCCACGTCACCTGGGGTACACTCATGCAGTGCTCACTAATTGAAGAATCAAACCATTTCAGAAGTACATCATACATCAAACCTCGTACGCAGTTGTCTTTCAGAAGCATCCGTAATGAACCACGCCACCGAAGCGTCTGAGGAGAATGCTAGCCATGATGACGCACCACCAACCATGCCCGATAAGCAACACACCAGTTCACAGTGCACCAACTGTCTACAGGACACGTCAACTTGCGAAAGAAATGAATGTCCAATTCTGCAAGAGGCTCCACTACAGTCATCCCCAGAGCATATCAGCAAAGCAAACAAAGCCCACAAACTCATGCGACAACGAGAGAGACTGCAACGAAGGCATCGACGAACGCGAAATTCAACGGAAGCATACTCACCAATTGAAGAACAGCAAAAAATAAGATCTCGAACCCAAAGACTATTCCAACACGTCGAACTTTCTTGCGCAAAGGAAAGTAACCAGACACGCTCCCTGCGCCTGCAGTTACAGACCGCAACACCACAGAAAACGCCAAGAAAGATGTGGAAGCACTTCTTGCATACCTCCAGCATTCAGGCATCACGCCGTCAAAATCTCTCAAGAAGCACAAATTCTAGAAGCAAAGCGTCTGCCGCAGCCACAACTCAGAATCCAACGCATGAGACATCCGACTTTCCAACGCTACAAGGACTCCCAACCTTGTTCGTTCCTCACTACTAACCAGGCTGTGTCATCATTTTCCACGCTCAAGGCATGGTTATGCTCTCCAGAACGCAACAGCCAACCAAGCCCACCTGAGGTATCCTAGATATCACCGGACTGCCTTTCCTGTGAACGTTTTGTGCAGGTGCATGCAACCGCCGTGTGACATGGAACTACTGCTTTTTCTGGCATTATTCTTTTTATTATAGGACTCCACTTGTTCATGCTTTATAGATTGCAGCTGGCGCATTCTTTCGGGGGGAGGGGGAATCATGTGACGTAAGAAGGTAGCGATGGTTGGTAGAAGCCGAGGAAGAAGAAGTGCTTAAAGGAATAAACATGGCGTATGGGCCAGGCCACGACTCCCAGTAATAATAACGTCACAATGTATTACTGTGAAAAACCCATCAGAATACGCCACTCTGGCCCAAACTTCCCCCTTTAGGTTTCATTGCGGATGTTGAAAACGCAGCGCATATCGGTGTAACAGCCCACGCACACTCTCTCGCATAAACGTATTTTTATTGCGTTCGCACGTGCAGCCCATAAAAGTGAGAGGGTAGCTGGACAGCGTCATAAAATTGAAACATTGGTGTCGCCAGAAATCGGCGATTCAGCAAAGTCTTGAGGACCACTTTCCATGCACTTATTGAAATATTGTTACTAAAAATAAACAGCGCTTAAAATTGGCGAGGAAGAAGTGTTCGGTCATCGTAAAATAATGAATATACGCTGTCAAGATAAAACTACAAGGTTTTATAATATATATATATATATATATATATATATATATATATATATATATATATATATATATATATATATATATATATATATATAATTCAAAAAAATAAATTCTGTAGGCCCGGTGCAAATATAATTAGGAATAAAGGAGCACACTTACGAAAATTTGATAATTGTTTACTCTACGTTTCGGCCGTGGCACGGCCTTCGTCAGGATTAACAGAAATACGAGTATGTGGCCGCTTTTATGGGCAGGCATGAACACGTCAGTACAAAACACGTGCGATCAGCATGTGAGTGTCACAAAAATTTTTTGAAACAGCCGTGACTACACTAAAAAAACCATTAAAAATGTAATACAATAGACAAGATTGTGGGCATGTAAAAGGCATTTGTAACATTCACCATTGATGACGAGGATCACGCATGAAGTCCTCCTTTATTCTTAATTATATATATATATATATATATATATATATATATATATATATATATATATATATATATATATACGCCACAGTAATTTAGTTTGGTTAAGCAACAAAGTCTTCCCGACGCTTCCTTTTTTACACAATGTTTTAGAGCTGATTGACTATCAAGGATTACTCCATTTCATTGCTTCTTTTACCTTTCCACTGCATCATACTTCGTTGTATTGGCCAAATATTTCTGAAAATTCTCAGTACAATTGATGTGGCAACTCAATATGCCAACCCGCCTAAGTGGTTGGACACTTCAGTGTAGCTTGACATGCATGAACGCCAGCTTTATTCAAGTGCTGGCTCCCTTAAAAGGCTCTTTGTCTAGAAAAGAAATAACGAGTGCGGCTTGTTTTATAGCCTGAATGCTCGCAAGCACATCACAGCCATTCGCAGTGTTTTTTCACTGGGAGTCTTCATAACGATCAATATAAGGTGACTGGCAGAAAACACCTTTCACAGCCAGCACTCACGTCGGAAAGATGGGCACCAAGTACGAGCGAAACACCACGATTCAACACCAGAATTCACGAACTTCAGCATTGCGTCACGCGAAAGCGTGCCCACGGAAGTGGATATACCAGCCATCTTTCTTAATCTGAACATCGTTGCCAACAGAAGCAGAAGATTCGGTAGTTGCGAATAGCTCTGCTTTCTTTAAGGAAAGCTTCACAACGCTGCTCTCGACGAAGCGACGATCCATCATCGTGAATTATATAGCCGCGGAGCATGCATTTCTTCTAGCATCCTCCACGGCACGCTATACTGTGCTACACTTGTCGTTACGGGGGAGCAAGGCCTTATTCGAAGAAAGAAAATAAAATGTGTTGCAGAGCTTAACAAAGCCTATGCGGAGTATAATGCTGAAGCCCGTTAGATTGCTTCAAACTCCGCAACAAGTATTTCACGCATGCGGGAGACTGACACTACTACTCGATTGCTAGCCATATTTAGCATTTTAGGCTCTGTCTACCACCGCTGCAACGCTCCAGTACCTTCACCCCTCGTTTGCTGTTCTCCTAATGCTGTGTCTTTTGCCTCAAATATTCGCCGCTGATGCTTACTTTGGGTTTATTTCGATACTTTCGATACTGTTCGTGACGGTAGTTGTGACGTCCAGCTGTGACGCCAGGAAACGAAAGGGTTTCCCGATGCACAAGCACTGAACATATGCAGCTGCGTATATGTATAAGTACCATGCTCACTCGCTCGTTCGCTCTGCGAGAACGTGATCCATTATTCATTGTTGTGCTTCCGGCAGGGAGATGAAGAATCGATGCCTGCAGGACGCCCGCATTCTACGCCACTCACGAAGAACCGAGGGTGCCTCACCCATTTCCCAGCATTTTATCGAAGCAGTCGCGCTGTCCATTCGAGTTTCGTGTTTCGCCTTCACGGTCGTCAGACTCTTCGGACGTTTTGTGCGCTCTCAGTCGGCAGCTCGATGTCGTAAAAACGCGTTTTTGAATCGCATACCATTTCTTTTGCCCCAGTTGTAATTTGACGCTATAAGCATGCGTGAGTGCGAGCTTATTTTGACGAGGCGCTCTTCGTCAACAAGTGAAAAGTCATAGCACCAAGTTCCAAGCGAGATCGTTTTGAGAGCAGACCTCTCTCAAACGAGTTACAAAGCCCCTATCCCCCTCTGTTTATAGTCGAAGGTGCTTTCTCGGGCGTCAGAACGAAACTAGGTGTTGAAATGTCTGTAAACAACCCATAATATGTTCATAGTGATGACTTAAAACTCCCTCTATTGGTTGCCATTACCAAATTTGAAGAAGAACCTCACATTACGCCTCCTTGGTTTACATCATAATCTTGACGTTCAACAAATATTTTGAAATGACAGAAACAGAAATTGCGTTTCCTTGAACAAAAAAAAAACAACGCCAAGCGTGTGCGGAAGGTGCAGCACAACCACAGCGAAAGCTAGAAGAGCGTCCTTTCAGGGCATTTTCTAAACACTCATAGGGTAACTGCTAAAATCACACTTGCCTAATACCCACTAAGGAATCAATAATAATTTTGGGGGGTAGTAGGCCGGCACTCTCTAGGCTACTGTTCGTCATTCTTTTGAGAAGCGTAGTATCCGCTAAACACTTGCAAGGAATTTTGTGCCAATTGTTCATGCAGTGGCTGAAGACCATGAGGAATTATGCCTGAAGTAGGTATGCGTCACAGTTATTTGGTGAACAAGAACATGCTTTTGTAATGGGTTGAATCATTGGACGACCCACTCGTTACACTATTCGCATTGTGCGATGACTGATTTTTCTTTCGCTGTTTTAAAACGCTTTATAAGTCGTATTAACGCGATCGCTTTCCCGACATCAAGCCTGCCTAAGGCAAGTTTGCCAACAAGTCACAAGCACTGGCGTGGCTCGATGGTAGAATACTGGCCTGGCAGACAAGCAAAAAACAGGTAGGCAGGCAGGCTGGCCTACCTACCTGCTTACTTGCCTGCGAGCCCGCTTGCCTTCCTGCCTGCCCACCTGCCTGCCCATTTGCTTACCTGCCTGCCTGCCTGCCTGCCCTATACTCGCTTGCTGAGTGGTGCCTGTCCCCCAGCCCCTTCTAGTAACTCTTCGCGCCGCTCCAGATTTGAACTGTATTATAACTACAAGCAAACATATTTAACCTACATGCAGAGACTGCGGAATCAGAGCGTCGACGAAGCATATATAAACATCCTGAAATGAATCTACATCGTATCCACCCCCACCCCATAATTCTCCGTATTGAAAGCGACAGAATACCAACAAAAGAGTATGCAAGACAAGGGGATACAATCTCCTCAATGCTATTTACCACGTGCTTACAGGAGGTTTTCATAGGCCTAGATTGGGAAAGGTTAGGAATACGAGTTAAATGAGAGTACCTTATTAACCTGCGCTTTACCGATGACATTGCATTGCTGAGTAACTCAGAGGACAATTTCGATCCATAATTACTAAATTAGACAAGTAGAACAGAAGGATCGGCCTTAAAATTAATGTGCAGAAAACAAATGTAATGTACAACAACCTCGGAAGAGAACAGCCCTTCAATATAGGTAGCAGTCTACTTGGAATTGTAAAAGAGTACGCCTACTTAACCGGTAGTAACCACGAAGCTGAGCGACGAGATTGAAGTAACTACAAGAATAAGAATGGGGTGGAGAACATTCGGCAATCATTCTCATATCACGACTGGTAGACTGCCACTATCCCTCAAGAGAAAGGTATATAACAGCTGCATCTTACCGGTGCTTCGCTATGGAGCAGAAACCTTGAGGCTTATGAAGAGGGTTTAGCTTAAACTGAGGACGACACAGTGAAAGATGGAAAGTAAAATGATAGGTGTAACCTTAAGCGACAAGAAGAGCACATAGTGGGTCAGGGAATAAAATGGTTTTAAGAATACAGCTGAAACCAAGAAGAAATGGACATGGACCGGACATGTAGCGCATAGGCAGGATAACCACTGGTCATTAAGAATCACAGAATGAATTGCAAGAGAACGCAAGTGGGTGAAGAAGAGACAGAAAGTTAGGTGTGAAGTTTGTGAGTTATGAAGTGCCAGCAGCAAGTTCCGGACCGAGTTGACTGGCGGAACCTGAGAGAGACCTTTGTACTGCACTGGGCGCATTCAGGCAGATGACGATGATGGTATATGAAATATGAATGTGAACTACTGTCACAAGACTAGGAGGTAATAAAATGAAATATTTTATGCGAACATTACGATCAATGTTGTCAGTACAACCACTTTGAAAGGTTGAAAGGAAGACCACATATACAGGAAACTAGATCATAGCTATAGCGACATTCTATAAACGAAATTTCTGAGAACAGAGCCAAAATTTACATTAACGGAAAGTTAGCTTAATATTGCATAGGTTATAACAAATATCAAACTAAATTACCTTTTCTTGTGTGAAAATCGAACGATCGCGCAAGGTCATTGAGCACGTCACCTGTAGAACACATTTTTGGGAAAGATTTATTGACGTTTCGTACAAATCAAAGTATACACTGAGGCAACAGAGTTATAAAGACGTTCACGTGAGTCTAGGAGAGCACGCTGAACAACAAACACGTCTTCGACACTTCCTGTAGTGCTATCACTGCTCCTTAATTCAGCTTTCCAAGGAAGAACTAGAAGTAATGTTATGAATTTGAGTGGCCGGTCACCTACTTTCAGAAATTCCACATAACTAAAGTAATTAACGACCTAAATAATGCTAGCAGACCTAAATCTAAAACGCTAACAAAACGCGACCGAAAACGCTAACAAAGTTGTAATAATATTCATATGCTGGGGCGTTGATTAATCTCAATTAATGTTCACAAATGGACATTCTAATCATTCCCATATTTATCTTGAGCTCATATTTATGTACCTGCATAGCTCAGAATAACATTTCGAAGAAAAATTGAAGCTGAAAAAAAGATCAAGCTGGGCAAAATTGCCTTCTTTCCCGTTCACGCAATAAGCACGTCATCATCATCATCATCATCATCAGCCTGACTACGTCCACTGCAGGACAAAGGCCTCTCCCATGTTCCGCCAGTTAACCCGGTCCTGTGCTTGCTGCTGCCAATTTATACCCGCAAACTTCTTAATCTCATCTGCCCACCTAACCTTCTGTCTCCCCCTAACCTGCTTCCCTTCTCTGGGAATCCAGTTAGTTACCCTTAATCACCAGCGGTTATCCTGTCTACGCGCTACATGCCCGGCCCACGTCCATTTCCTCTTCTTTATTTCAACTATGATATCCTTAACCCCCGTTTGTCCCCTAATCCACTCTGCTCTCTTCTTGTCCCTTAAGGTTACACCTACCATTTTTCTTTCCATTGCTCGCTGCGTCGTCCTCAGTTTAAGCTGAACCCTCTTTGTAAGTCTCCAGGTTTCTGCTCCGTAGCTAAGTACTGGCAAGATACAGCTGTTATATACCTTCCTCTTGAGGGATAGTGGCAATCTACCTGTCATAATTTGAGAGTGCTCAAATTTAACAGCGGCGATGGCGTAGTGGTTAGAGCATCCGCCTCACATGCAAGAGGTCCGTGGTTCAAATCCCGGTGCCTCGCAGTTCCCAACCGGATAAAAAAAAAATCCGCGTGTTGATGGAACTGCATTAAGAGGCCTGGGGTGCGGCCTCACCAGTAACCACCGCCGGGAACGCACTCCCTCACCAGAGAAGGATTGGCCACCCTGGTGCAGTATCTGGCCACTACCTCCCACATGCTTACGTCAAATAACTCACGGCCCTCAGTCCCCAGCAGCTGCGAAGCAACTGACCACGGCGGCGGTCAGATCTGCAACGCAGCAGAGGGTGCTAAGAATTAGCACGTAAATACTCTTAAAAGCTAGAAATTTCACGTTGTGTGCCTTCCTGCGTGTTTCCCTAATCAGACTATGTCTAACGAGGAAACCAACGCAGGATCTATTTCATTTTTGCGCTTTCACAGCAAGGGTTTCATTCAGGCAGACAGGGTGCTATGGGGTAGCCTACGAGCATTTATTTCTCAGCTTGCCAGCTCCCAATGACACCACGGGCTACGAGGCGCCTGCCGATAAAAAAAAAGTGTTGCACGCACGCTACAAAGGCTACGAGTAGCACTGGCTGACACGCACAAAAATACCCAATAATTTGCACGGGAAAGCGGTCACCACCGTAACTTAATTCCTATAGAGCGTTGGATGCGTGGTTCTATGGCTGTCTGTATAGTACCAACCAGGGCAACATTGCTGTTCATACACTTTGATTACGTACCATTTGTTTGTCTGCACTTTCTGTTGTCGCTCACGTGTTTTAACTAACGAAAATCCGAAAGTGCTGCTCCCATATCTTTCAATCATTTAGCCGCTTGCCCACACACAAAGTCATCGACGCATTGTTAAAAGAATTTGTTACACGTGTTGCCATGAAATAACAATCGTTTGACTTTGCCTGTTTGTATACACACAATATTGGCTCAGCTAAATTACTTCCGAATAAGCATTACTGTTATATACACTTCTTTCAGCACAGAGAACAATGACATGCGCATTTTGTCACACGCTCTTGTAAAAGTTTGTAGCAGATTCACGAGCCACACTTACGACCTGCTCTACTCCTGACCTGCCCAGATAGCCCCTTTCCAGCGTCCACGTTCTAGTTCATACCTTCTGCCGCTAGAGTCGTAACCTATGAGCGGCGTGGCGCTAGTGAGCACCTGTTCGCTGACGTCCCCTTCAGCATTTGTAGCCATATTCGGCCAAGAGAGCACTCATAGTACGCAATTATTATGCACAAATAAATAATTCAAAGGTAAATATACTAAAAGTCAATCAGAATTTTTTTTCGCAATTAAATGAACGTGACACTACTTAGGCTGCCCTACACCCTGTAAGTCAACGGGTTCCCACATTTGTCAAACAGTGTACAATAAATACGTAAGCACACTGAACAGCTTACTTGACCAGCCATATAGGTGAATAAATAGTCACATATATGCAGGCAGTTCCCCGCAGAATGCAGGCATTCTTACTCCAGGGTCATTGAAACAACCATCAAATAGCAGACGAACAGGTTATAGGTAGCGCCACCAACAGTCAGTTGTTGAACGAGATCGGGGACACACGCTCTCATAGGAACCCCGCTATCTGGGCAGGTCAGGAGTACAGTAGGCCGTGGCCACACTTTCACAGAAAGTACTTACGGTAAGCCTTACGGCGAAATAACAAAGACCGTAAGAAAATACATGACTGCAAGAAACGCCAATACAATGAATGCACTTCGTTGAAAAATATGTTTCTGTTTTCAGCCCCGCCGCGGTGGTCTAGTGGCTAAGGTACTCGGCTACTGACCCGCAGGGCGCGGGTTCGAATCCCGGCTGCGGCAGCTGCATTTCCGATGGAGGCGGAAATGTTGTAGGACCGTGTGCTCAGATTTGGGTGCACGTTAAAGAACCCCAGGTGGTCTAAATTTCCGGAGCCCTCCACTACGGCGTCTCTCATAATCATATAGTGGTTTTGGGACGTTAAACCCCACATATCAATCAAATCATGTTTCTGTTTCCTTCATTACATAATAGTAGGCACGTACAAACAGTTTCTTTCGGTAACATGGCGGTACCAGCTTTTCATTCGGTTAAAAGTAAGAAAGAATGTCCCCGTAGCAGAGCACTGTTGCGGCAATGACCCGTCGACTGAACATTGTTAACTGCAAGGTTGTGCTCATAGTTTAGTGCATTCAAAGTCTCCAGTCTTCAATGACCAATCTGTTTTAAGCTAGATGAGTATAATCATTATAGTACAATTGAATATTGTGGATGACGCGTTCAAAACGAGAAAAGAATTAAAGAAAACAGCAAAAGCAATGTGTTTAAAACAATAGTACAGGTTTTTTCAAGCATCATTGGAATGAGAATAGTCTAGGAACAAAAAAGTGCAGAAAATCAAAGTTAATGGTGTTTTTGTAACAGCACCTTTATCTTCACCAAAGCCGGGAGAACGAAGAGAGACAAGCAAGACGTCTCAACAACAATATTGCAAAGAATTTGCCCAAACAAATTTTAGTGATTGGTAATTGATTAAAAAGGCAACGAGAAAAATCCACCAGCGCAGTTGGTCTACGCTGTAAGTACACATAAGGATAAAAGGTTTTGTCGAAAATAAAAAAAAGTTCTGTAAATGTCTGAAGAAACGATCAAGCTCGAAAAAAACCTTGTTCTTTGCTCAGGATTTTTCTTCTGTGCAAACCATTGTTTGTAATCGACAAAAAGGCGGTGGATATAGATTCGCCTGATGTTGTTCTCGTATCATGATTGTATACAATTTCGCCATGATTCACCAAGCACGATCAAAACTATCGAGACGTCATTCGACCCCACATGCCATTAATCTTACTTGCAAGATGGAAGCTTGCATCATTACTCGATAGTTTTTCGAGAAAATATTTGCCTTCTGTAGCTGTGTTTACTTACTTTATTTACGTTAGAAGACATACTAGGAACATCTACTTTAAGTTTTCGATGTGCTCCAGTACCCTCTTTTTTTTTTTACTTTCCAAAATACCTCGTCAAATCAGCAACGTTCACATTTTTTATCTCTCATTTTCTAAACTCTGCGTGGCTCCCATCAACCTTATGTGGCTCAGAGTATTTTATTGATACATGATCCGAAGCCTACGAACACGCTCGTGCTATCTTAAGTTCTGAGAGCCATTTATCTCTGTACCATTGCTCATAAAAGGCTGCCTCTTACGTGCGTCGTCAGCTCGGTATTGGGGGAAAAAAAATGTACGTCACGCTCCGCCGTCAGAAAGCAGGAACCATTTTGATACATCTTCAGAACGGTTCGCCATCTTGGTAATGTGACACATATGACTGCGTGCTTCGGTGATGTTCAATGCATATTCAGTAAGCCAGTTAGCACCGAGGCATGAAAGCCACGGCGATTGTTGTAACAATGCCATCTTCCTTCTCTTTTCGAAACACTGCCGTCATTTATCATTTGAACAACTTTGGCTGTAACCAACACTTTGCTTTTTTTTTACAAAGCTTCACAAGCAAGAAGTACAGCTGCATTGAGGTCAATGGCAGCAGGCGATCAACAGGTGTCAGCCTAATCTACAATAAATGCCGACCATTTGAAGAGAGGCGTACCACGTCGTTGTTGACCCAGCTTACACAATCGGGAATAAATAATGGACAAACGTTGTTTGCAAGTTGGTTTAGGCCCAAGCAACAACTGGGTATAGGCGCGCGACGACACGCTGACACTGCAAGAAAGTTCCCGATAACTGCCCAGAACATGAAATAAGATGGCGTGCGTGGAGAGAACGATTGTCCCTTACAGTGACTGAAACCAACTCTTGGTTCTTTTCGGTGAGAAGTATATATTTTCATCTCTTCATTTGAATTCACCAAAGATTGCCTTTGGCGCCTCTGGTGGCAAAAGCCTAAATTATTCGATGTGCCCCGTCACGTGACAGTGGATTATTGTACACGCAGTGAACAATGTTTTCTGTTAGTATTGAAATAGTGGTCAGTTTTTCATAATACAATATAATATTTCATAAAAGTGTACATATAAGCCGGCGTTTTTAGTACGCGTTTAAGTGCGGCGCTGCCTTCGCGTGATGTCACTATCTTAAGCTCGTCGGCGCGTCTGGGCAACTTTTTTGCGTGCTCATGAAACCGTGTACGCAGTTTCCAGGTGTTACGTCATTCGTCAATCCCTGTGCGTTGGCGCAAGCGAAGTAGACACAGGCTGACAAGCTGGTAGAATTGGCGTTTATTTGCGGTGTACGTTTCAATATAAAGAAAAAGTAAAAAGGGAAAGGGAAACAACGTAAGTGAAACAAAAGATAGAAGCTTTGGCTATAACTGAGCCAAAAACTGATAAAGGTTACACTTCAGTTACAACACTTCTCCGTCAATAATATTGGAGACGCTTCACAGGTTTCCGCTGTCGTGTTGAGCGCTGGAGTTCTGTGGTGACTGTAGGTTCCCTGGACTCCTGCTTTTCCTGGCCTTGGGTTGGGGATGATGACTGCAGCTGGTGTGGTGGCTCACGGAGTTCCGCCTTTACGTTTGGCCCTGATCCGGAAGTTTCTTGCGTAGTTCTCAACATAGGCATACTTTCCCCTTCCCTCTCACGGTGGGGTTCAACCGAGTCTCTCCTTGTGTGAACTTCATCCACATGTCTCCGAACAAGGCCCTCTGGCGTCTCGACTGTCACCATCCTCGCTCCGTAGGCTGACTTTACCGTGCCGGTCTTCTACTTTTCACCCTTGCCAAAGTTGCGGGTGTAAACATTCATGTCCTGTGCCAGGGTCCACTCATCTGATTCTCCGGATCTTCCTGCAATCAAGGGGGGAAAGCACGTGTCCAGACGAGATCGAATTTGGTAGCCCAGGAGAAGCTCCGAAGGAGACTTGCCCGATGCGAGTGGTGTTCTCCGGTAATTGAAGAGTAGTCTGCAAAGGCAATCTTCTTATCGGCCCGCGTTATTCTTCTTCAGCCCATCTTTCACGGATCGAACAGCTCTCTCTGCAAGGCTGTTTGACTGGGGATGAAACGCAGCCGTGCGCAGGTGAGTTATGTTGTTCTTATTCAGGAAATCGGCAAACGCTTGACTTGTGAATTGCGTTCCATTATCTGAAACAAGGATGCGCGGAATGCCGAACCTGCTGAACAAGCTGCGCAGGTAAGTGATAGTCGAAGATGTGGTCGCCTGGTTCACTGATACGGCCTCGATCCAGTTGCTGTGAGCATCTACAAGAACAAAGATCATGCTTCCATTTATTGGCCCCACGAAATCTACGTGTACTCTTGACCAGCTTTACTGGCATGTCGGCCAGCTAACTGGCGGGGCAGATGCCGGCATTGGTCGATTTTGAATACAGCTTGTGCACCTCGCCGATATTTGTTCGATGTCGTTGTCCATTCCAGGCCACCAGAAAGCCGACCGCCGAGCGATTGCCTTCATTGCCGATGATTCTTGACGAGTTTCGTGGAGCATGTGCAACATTCTATGCTGCGCGCTCTCTGGGATGACAACCGTACGGCCCTAATAGAGCAAACGGTGGGCCAGCGGAAGCACGAGTCTGCGGTCGAAAAAAGGGAGTAATCTTCGTTCTGGTGTTTTAGCGCTTGTAGGCAACCCATTCCCTGTGTGCTGCACAACCTTGGCCAGCACTGGGTCACTGGCGGTTAGCGCCTGCAATTCCGCCGTCGATACTGCACTCTCCTGTACGGATGCGAGGGCCAGAACGTATACTCAGGTGGCTCGCCGTCCGCGGTTGACTCGGAAGTTTTTCATGGCAACCTACTGAGGGCGTCCGCGTTCAGGAGCTGCTTGCCTGGAGAATACTGCAGCTTGTAGCGGAATCCGCCCAAATACAGCGCCCAGCGCTGTATACGAGCAGCTGACAGCGGTGGAGTTGGCCGATCCGATCTCAGTAGGCCCAGGAGCGGCTGGGGGTCTTCGACCAGTATGAATTCTCGGCCTAGAAGGTAATCACAGAACTTCATTACTCCAAATACCAGAGCTAACGCTTCTCCTTCAAGTTGTGAATAATTTTGTTCCGCTTTCGACAGTGTTCTCGAACGGAACCCAATAGGCTCGTTCCTGTTCACTTTTGTGTGAAAAAGCACTCCGCCGATTCCTCTTTGCGATGCGTCGCACTCTAGTTTCAGCGGCTGTAAAGGGTCGTAGTGCACTAATACCCGTGCCTGCAGCAAACACCATTTTGCTTTGCCAAACGCGGTTTGTTGTTCTTCTGTCGATTCCCAACATCTGTTTTTTTTTCCAGTAACCGATACAATGGAAGAAGCAGAGACGATATGATCGGCAAAAACTGAGTAGATACCGATCATGCCAAGAAACAAACGAAGCTCGGCTACATTTTTCGGGCTGGGAGCATCAACGATTGCTTCGATATTTTCTTCTATTGGGTGCAGCCCTTGCTGATCGATTCGATGGCCAAGATAGGTAACAGACACCTGCCGAAATTTGCATTTATCAAAATTGCAGCTGTCCGCGATTCGGCGAATCTCAGTAATGAATTCTTAAACAGACTCACCGCCCAGCTGGCAGCGGTTTAAAAAGCGGAAACTTTCTGCAATCTCGTGGCGCTTGGTATCAAAGAACTCGTCCAAGGCTTTCACGACGTCCTCGTACTCCCAAGAATCAGGCTTCTTGGGGCGCTATTCTTCCTGATAGTATCGGGACAGCGCGAGTACTTAAGGCTGCCACCAACAACGCCCGTTTCTTGGCTGACTCTGTCACCCCTGTTGCTTCAAAATATGCTTGTGCCTTGATGACATACGCCTTCCAGTTGTCTTTCTCGTCGTCTAAATCCGGCAGTTGCTGGTGCGCCATCGTCGTAGCTGACGTCCTGGTTGAATCCAGGGTTTTAAGTGTGAATACACTTTATAAGCGACCCCAAACCATCCACCGCCGTCGGCGGCGTCCGCAGTCTTCTCTCTATCTTTAAAAGAAAGAGGACTTGGCGGGCCGCAGCGCGACGCTCTACCGAATAAGCCACGGACGCGACGCTGATATCGGTGTCGCTCCTCCGCTCTCCTCGCTCGCTGCAGCTGGGCGCGCACCCCTCTCTCTCGCGCGCCCGCCTTCTCTCTCAGTCTCCCGTCGAGAGTGGCTCGTGCGATGGATGTCCCGGAGGCAACGCTACCATCTGGATATAAGGCGCGTTACTGACACCGATATATATATATATATATATATATATATATATATATAGAGAGAGAGAGAGAGAGAGAGAGAAGACTGCGGACGCCGCCGACGGCGGTGGATGGTTTGGGGTCGCTTATAAAGTGTATCGCTTGTAGCTTCGTTAATATTCTACCGGGAAACTTGTTACTTATAAAGTTGAAAGTCCTTAGGGTAGACCTGACGCTACTGAAGTTTGATCAGGCGAGGTTTAATAGTTCCAGAGTTATTCCGCAATCAAAATTAAGCCTAATCACTAAAAAGATTAAATTGGTAATATCACCTCACAAACGCATTTAAATTTTGTCCGCTTAATATGATAATAAACCGCACCCCATAGGCTACCAGGAGGCCCAATTCCGTACACTCTAGGCCCTTAATTAAGGTGGTAATCAGCAAAAAGCTCATTTCATTAAAACAAATTTTCAAAAGGAGCTACAAACGCCACCGAAAAATAGCTAATATCTTCTTTTAGAACACAACAGTCCGGTTCTTTCCGTGTAAAAATAATTTTGATAGCTTAAGGTAACCGGAAGATACAGAGTTAGAAAGAATATAACGAAAACCGCTAATAAACGTGCGGCGCCCGCGTCTTCCCTCGCTCAGAGGAGGAGGGTGGCTCAATGCTCGGGAGAAAGGTACGCCAGTCAGATCAGTCTTGAACCACGTGTTTTTTTTTTTCCTTACGATTGTTTTTAACTTTGCTAATAACCTACCGGGAAACTTCTAACTCATACAGTGCAAAGCCCTAATTGTAGACCTGTCGCCGCTCAGGTTTCATCAGGACAGGAGTAATAGTACCGGAACTATTTCGTGACTAAAATTAAGCCTCATCACTAAAAAGATTAATTTGGTAACATCACCTCACAAACGAATTTAAATTTTGTCCGCTTAATATATTAATAAACAGCACCCCATAGGCTAATCGGAGGCCCAACTCCGTACTCTCTAGACCCTTAATTAAGGAGGTAATCAGCAGAAATCTCATTTCATTAAAACATTTTTATAAAAATAACCACAAACTTGACTGATACACCGCTGAAACCTACATTTAGAACATAACAATCCGGGTGCGGCGACGGCGTAGTGGTTAGAGCATCCGCCTCGCATGCAAGACGTCCGTGGTTCAAATGCCGGTGCCGCGCAGTTCCCAACCGGGAAAAAAAAATCCGCGTGTTTATGGAACTGCATTAAGAGGCCTGGGGTGCGGCCTCACCGGTAACCACCACCGGGAACGCACTGCCTCACTAGAGAAGGATTGGCCACCCTGGTGCAGTATCTGGCCACTACCTCCCACATGCATACGTCAAATAACTCACGGCCCTCAGTTCCCAGCCGCTGCGAAGCAACTGATCATGGCGGCGGTCAGATCTGCAACGCAGCAGAGGGTGCTAAGAAGAATCTCTGGACTACAGGCCGCCTTTGGAACCTGAACTTGGCAACGTTTAACGCTAGAACCTTATCTAGTGAGGGAAGTCTAGCTGTACTATTCGAGGAGCTAGAGGGCGTTAAATGGGATATAATAGGGCTCAGTGAGGTTAGGAGGACAGATGAGGCCTATACTGTGCTACAGAATGGGCACGTCTTTTGCTATCGGGGCTTGGCAGACAGAAGAGAACTGAGAGTGGGGTTCCTAATTCACAGAAACATAGCTGGCAACACATAGGAATACTATAGCATTAATGAAAGGGTGGTACGTATTGTAATTAAACTGAATAAAAGATACAAGATGAAGGTAGTACAGGCTTACGCGCCTACATCCAGCCATGATGACGCTTCAGTTGAAAGCTTCTATGAAGACGTGGAATCGGCAATGAGTAAGGTAAAAACACAGTATACTATAGTAATGGGCGACTTTAATTCCAAGGTAGGGAAGAAGCAGGCTGGAGACCAGGCAGTAGGAGATTATGGCATCGGCACTAGAAACGCCAGAGGAGAGCTACAAGTATAATTCGCAGAACGCAATAATTTGCGGATTTTGAATACTTTCTACCGAAAACGAGAAAACCGCAAGTGGACATGGAGGAGCCCTAATGGCGAAAATAAGAACGAAATAGACTTTATAATGACTGCACACCCAGGAATCGTGCAGGATGTGGAAGTGGTTGGCAAGGTACGACTGCAGACCATAGAATGGTACGGTCTCGAATTCGCCTAGACTTGAAGAAGGAACGACAGAAACTGATACGCAAGAAGCCAATCAATGAGCTATCACTGAGAGGGAAAGTACAGGAATTCAGAATGTCGCTGCAGAACAGGTACTCGGCTCTTAGTGAGGAAACCAACCTTAGCGTAGATACAATGAATGATAATCTAACGAGTATCATTACGGAGTGTGCAGTGGAAGTTGGAGGCAGGGTAGTTAGACAGGACACTGGCAAGCTTTCCCAGGAAACGAAGAACCTAATTAGGAAGCGTCAAAGCATGAAAGTGTCAAGTACAACAGACAAAATAGAACTGGCAGAGCTTTCGAAGTTGATTAATAGGCGTAAAGTATGCGATGTAAGAAGGTATAACATGGAGAGAATTGAACACGCTCTGAAAAACGGAGGAAGCGTCAAAGCAGTGAAGAGGAAACTTGGGATAGGCAAAAGTCGGATGTATGCACTAAGGGACAAAGAAGGCAAAATAACAACCAATATGGATAGGATAGTTAAAATAGCGGAGGAGTTTTACAGAGATCTGTACAGTAGCCGAGACAACCACGACCTTAATACTATAAGAACTAGCTGTAACCCAGATGACACCCCACCAGTAATGATAGAAGAAGTCAGAAAAGCTTTGGAGAGCATGCAAAGAGGCAAAGCTGCTGGTGAGGATCAGTTAACATCAGATCTGCTGAAAGATGGAGGACAGATTGTGTTAGAAAAACTAGCCACCCTGTTTACGAGGTGTCTCCTGACGGGAAGGGTACCAGAGTCTTGGAAGAACGCTAACATCATCTTAATACATAAGAAAGAAGATGACAAGGACTTGAAGAATTACAGGCCCATCAGCTTGCTCTCTGTAGTATACAAGCTATTTACAAAGGTAATTGCTAACAGAGTAAAGAAAACATTAGAATTCAATCAACCAAAGGAACAAGCAGTATTTCGACCAGGCTACTCAACAATTGACCACATTCATACTATCAATCAGGTAATAGAGAAATGCTCAGAGTATAACCAACCACTATACATAGCCTTCATAGATTACGAGAAGGCGTTTGATTCAGTAGAAATATCAGCCGTCATGCAGACACTGCGGAATCAGGGCGTAGATGAAGTATATATAAATATTCTGGAAGAAATCTACAGGGGATTAACTGCTACCATAGTGCTTCATAAAGAAAGCAACAGAATACCAATCAAGAAGGGTGTAAGGCAGGGGGACACAATCTCCCCAATGCTATTTACCGCGTGCTTACAGGAGGTTTTCAGAAGCCTAGAATGGGAACAGTTAGGGATAAGAGTTAATGGAGAATACCTTAGTAACCTGCGCTTCGCCGATGACATTGCATCGCTGAGTAACTCAGGGGACGAATTGCAACTCATGATTACGGAGTTAGACAAGGAGAGCAGAAAGGTGGGTCTTAAAATTAATCTGCAGAAAACGAAAGTAATGTACAACAACCTCGGAAAGGATCAGCGCTTCGAGATAGGTAATAGTGCACTTGAAGTTATAAAAGACTACGTCTACTTAGGGCAGGTAATAACCGCAGAGCCTAACCACGAGATTGAAGTAACTAGAAGAATAAGAATGGGGTGGAGTACATTCGGCAAGCACTCTCAAATTATGACAGGTAGATTACCACTATCCCTCAAGAGGAAGGTATATAACAGCTGTATCTTGCCGGTACTTAGCTACGGAGCAGAAACCTGGAGACTTACAAAGAGGGTTCAGCTTAAATTGAGGACGACGCAGCGAGCAATGGAAAGAAAAATGGTAGGTGTAACCTTGAGAGACAAGAAGAGAGCAGAGTGGATTAGGGGACAAACGGGGGTTAAGGATATCATAGTTGAAATAAAGAAGAGGAAATGGACATGGGCCGGGCATGTAGCGCGTAGACAGGATAACCGCTGGTCATTAAGGGTAACTAACTGGATTCCCAGAGAAGGGAAGCGGGTTAGGGGGAGACAGAGGGTTAGGTGGGCAGACGAGATTAAGAAGTTTGCGGGTAGAAATTGGCAGCAGCAAGCACAGGACCGGGTTAACTGGCGGAACATGGGAGAGGCCTTTGTCCTGCAGTGGACGTAGTCAGGCTGATGATGATATATATATATATATATATATATATATATATACTGGTTTTTTCTTTCCGTTTCTCGTCACCACTGTTACGTCGTTCGTCGATCCCTGTGCGTTGGCGCAAGTGAAGTAGACACAAGCTGACAAGCTGGTAGAATGGGCGTTTATTTGCAGTGTACAGTCGAATGCATAATTTTAGAGACCGCGGGAGCGCGTGCCGAGGCGCGTCGCTGCGCCTTCTGGCGGCTGCACGGCCCTGTCCGGGAGCGCGTACTGCGCACGCTCGTCCCATATCACCCGGCAGCCTGCCCTTTCGCTCGTTTCAACGGCGCGCATCTCGAAACGATGCGGACGGTGCAAGGTGTCACTTCTGCAGTCGCTGTGCAAGCACGGGTACTCCCGAGAGATAATATAGCGGCGAAAATGCCCCTAATGTAATAGCATGGCTCGAGCGCGCCATGCAATATGCTTTCTTCCTTGATGCAGCGCGGAAAACATGCACTTTCTCAGCTTTTTTCAAACGGAGTTGCGTGATATGCTCATCTTGCAGTGATGAATTTTGTGCTCTGTCTCGGAGACGTTATGCCAGCTCCATTTCTTGGTGCTAATATCGCGCGTGCAGTGGTATGCAGTAAACCACTGGATATCGCGCGTCCAGAATGAATAGCCAGGAAACGCGATAAATAAACAGTTTATTCTTATAAGCCAGAAAAAAAAAGAAAACGATAGCTATAACTGCTATCCAGGAAAGATCACTACTTTCAGTATTTAATCAAACACCCATCGGCGGCAATCACTTGCGCCACACGAGATGGCATCGAATTGTAAAGCGCGGCCACGATCTCGGGGCGTGAACGAAGTGCTTCCCACTCCTCCTGTATGGCCGCGAATAGAGTCTCCGTTGAACTTCCAAGATTCCTTGCCACAAGTCGGCGTTTCACGAGACCCCAGACGTTTTCAATGGTGTTCAGGTCCGCTCCTCCAGGTGACCATTCCTATGTGCGAACAGCAAGGCCCTCAAGCAAAGATTTCACCCTGCGAGCAGTGTGAATCGGGCTCCTGTCATGCTGCTACACGAAACAACCATCCTTGAACGGCCCATTCAAGACATAAGGAAGCAATTCTCTCCCTATTATAAGGGAGTACTTGGAGGCTGAAAGGTTCCCATCAATAAGAACCAGTGGTCCAAGTTCTTCCCTGGTCATGGCGGCCCAGACACTCATAGAGCATCGGCCACTGGCAAAGACCGACTGCGTGTACTGTGGTAAATACCTGGCGAGGAACGAAATGCTGGATTGGTTACACGGATTTATAAGAATGACAATGGAACATAGTCCCTTTATCCCCGAACAATTTCGTCTTACTTGAAGATCCATATAATGAAATTTTAATTATGCGAGATCGCCAAGATGGTGCGAAATATTCGACATGTTGGTAAGGCACCCTCAGCGCGTTCCAGAAGGCCTCGCAAACTCAACTGTATTTTTCTAAGGTAATGAGGTACAATATATAAACATTGGCTAAGGTGCTTAAGTTTGGCGAGCTGCTCACGATAAGAAGTAACACAGCTTAAAGAGAATCAAAGCTAAGCAACGTTCGACGGCAAGTTCGAAGACAATAAAGTGCTGGACTTTACTTGCCTTAAACACAACGTAATTAAGGCGCACTGTAGTGGGTGACCTGCCAATAATTTTTACCAGCTGCGGTTACTTACCCTGTGCACTACTCTTTCTACACATTCAATGGTAAATAGTACAAGGATGACATTTATGTAGAAGACAAACCGCAAATGTTACCTCGAGTTCATTGGACGCCATACTCGCCGTTCCTGATCCGAGCGACTTGAAAAAGTTGATTCATCGCTGAACACGACTTCTCCCCACTCTTCTGATCCCCATGTCTGCACAGAACGCGCAAAGTGCAGTCGCATGGATCTTTGCCTGTCCGTGATGTGGGGCTTCTGGGCCGCGACGCAGTTGGCAAGCCCTGCTTCTGCCAACCTCCCGAATAGTCCAGACGGTCGCGGTGAGATGCAATCCATCTTTTATGCCTTTCGCTGTTATTACGGCGGCGATAATTAGCCTGTCCACTTCGTCATATGTGCATCTTGACCTTACAGCACGGCCTCTGTCACTGATCCCCCCTGTTTGTCGGTACGCTTGAATGGCACGACTCACCGAATTTCTTGACCTTTGAAGGAGCCGGCAGATGACCCGCTGAGAAAAGCCTCGGATGCTTAACTCTGCGATGCGTCTCCTTCCATCAGCTGGTACTCGTGGCGACATTTTTGAAGACGAATGTGGGGGCCTTGAAACCCCCGGTCTTATACTCTTTCGAGAATGGCACTGTCCAATAGCTGTCTAACAGCTTGGTTGTGCCACGATATGCTGCCATTCAACATTTGCTGTACGAGATAATTTCTTATCGTCCCCAAGCCCGAAAGACCACGAAACAAAGCAAAGAATTGACAAGAATGACAAAATGGTACTGCGCCTGCGTCGCAAGCACGCGTGAACCTTCTGAGTGCCCAATTTTTCTGAGAGAGTTATAATAAAGAATCCCATTTCCACGCGGTCAGTAATGAGTACAAAAGGAGCGGTGTGCCACCGTGTGAGGTATTTGGTCGAACAGCTTAAGCAATTAACTTTTGTTTCCTTGTGGGGCCTCCAACACTTGAGCACTCCGAACTGAAATGTGCTCGCCTGTAATTCACTGTAGCATTTTACATAACAACGTGACCAGAATACCAGAATACACGCTGATGCTCGAGCGACGGATGTTACTGGAGGCAGTTGCAATTCCCGACTACTTCGCGTTCGAGAATGTTCCGTGCATATGTCATGGGTAGAGTTCTATTGAAATACTGAAAGCGGTGACGCCCCTTTCAACCTTCATGATTTTCTCTGGTTTCCAGAAAAAACATTCCCAGATACCCCCAAATATGAAGACTCCAAAGTGAAAGCCTATGACAGCTCTTGCACGTCTCAATCCGCTATAATTCACGCTTACTTGTCTTAATCTACTATAATGCATCCAATTAATGGGTTGACTTCAATCGGAGTTTATGGTTGATTGATAGATATGTGGGGTTTAACGTCCCAAAACCACCATATGATTATGAGAGATGCCGTAGTGGAGAGCTCCGGAAATTTCTACCACCTGGGGTTCTTTAACGTGCACCCAAATCTGAGCACACGGGCCTACAACATTTCCGCCTCCATCGGAAATGCAGCCGCCGCAGCCGGGATTCAAACCCGCGACCTGTGGGTCAGCAGCTGAGTACCTTAGCCACTAGACCACCGCGGCGGGGCAGGGGGTTTATGGTTCGAGTAGTAGAAGACGACACATGAATATCTGAAATTCGAATCCTAGAAACTCTTGGGTCGAGGCTCGACTCCTACCAATAATAAGTGCGGGCTCTCGACGTGACAGAACCACGATATAGAGAGAGAAATAAATTTTATTATATAGATATGACATAGAGCTCCACCAAAGTAACGTCTTGGGAATGTTTGCTCATTCAGGGTTCTTTAACGTCCACTCAGTATACTAGTTTCAAGTATCTCTCCTCTATCGAAATACGGCATGCGCGACTAGATTTGAAGATGCGTCTTTCGGGGCAGCAGCCGAGCATCGAAACCACTGCACCACCGCAGCGGCCTTAATAAAGGATTTATCCCTAATAAACCGAGTTTGTTTTCACCTTTCTTCCTCGGCTCTTTTCTGCAGCTGTTGAACGTTTGGTGGTTTCATGCATGTTCATAGACACATGATATTTGGACCGAGTATTACTACGTGCGTTCGGCGAATGAGAGCGCAAAAGGCAACACTGCTGGCTGAGCTTATTGGTTGCCTAACTCGACATTCAAAATGTGATCACGCCGCGGATCGCCTAGGAGTAACGTGCAATATGTGCAGCGCGCCGAAACACGCAAATGATGTGCAGTCGTCACATTAGCCGCTCGGCTTTTTTCATTGTCTTCACAGTGACTACAGAAGTGATACCTTGCACCGTCTGCATCGTTTCGAGATGCGCGTCGTTGAAGCGAGCGAAAGGGCAGGCTGCCGGGTGATATGCGACGAGCATGCGCAGTACGCGCTCCCGGACAGAGCCGTGCAGCCGCCAGAAGGCGCAGCGACGCGCCTCGGCACGCGCTCCCGTGGTCTCTAAAATTATGCACTCGACTGTACGTTGCAATATAGAGACTCAAAGTAAAGAGGGAAAGGGAAACAAGGTAAGTGAAACAAGAGATAGAATCTTTGGCTATAACTGAGCCAAAAACTGATAATGGCTACACTTCAGTTACAACACCAGGTCACTAATATTTGGGAGCGACGTGGTTTTTACAGCTACACTTTGTCTCAGAAATGACGTGTACTGCTACTCGGCCCGGTCATGCATATGCGCAGTGACGTTTTCGGTGACTTGGCTTGGCTCGAGTGTGAAGACAGTAACGACGTTGGGACAAACCATCCACGACACAGACGCAACAGAATTGGCTGCAAACACACGCAACGCGGTATACAAGTACAGGAACGCTGTATAAAGCCACATCATCTCATAGTAACGCCTTGTTATTTTGAAAAATAGTTGTAAAGCTCAGCATAAACTTGGTTTATAAGCACAGCTACAGCAGCAGCTGCGAAAGCAGAACAACGACAGTATGCAGAAGTCGCTAGAAGGGCTACCGGCAATATTGTCAACTCCCAGCGTTCCTTGACGAAAAGGGACATCCATGTTCAGAGCTTTCAGATCGAAAACTACTGTATCTAAAATAACTCAACTAATACGTGCTTTTGGCAATAACTACTACAGCTACGAACACTATACGAAGGGTAAGCTGTCTGTTGCGCCGGAAAAAAATGGGTCGAACAAAATCAATCAGTGGTCGTTTCCTTTAAATTCTTTGCGTTATCAAAGCGTCCTTCGGAGTCGTCTTCTCTCAACGTACAAAGGTAGGTGGTTTTGCGAATAACGATTGTTTTGCAAGCAATTAACGCAGCTCGCACTAAATCAAACATGATTGCGTCAGAGCCGAGCTGGTGGGCAGTTTGCTGGTCCTGACTTGGCTAGGCTTTTACCCTCTCAATGATTTCCTTCCCACCCCTTGTTATGCTACACTCCACATTGTCAAATATCCTTGCTTTTTTTTGTTTTTTTCTTTACCTAATTAGTTGGGACTCCCCATCAATTCGTTTTTTCGACGGCTTCGATATTGGCTAGCACATGACAACACAAGCGCAATTAGCAACAGAACATTACAGGATCACCACACTTTTATGATGCTTAATTCAGCATGCCAAAGCACGTACGAAATCGGGAAGAAAAGAACACACTCGACGAACGCTGGCCATTCACTGAACTCTGAAAAAAAATGGCTTTAGTCATGTCTGTTGCTCCTTGTTTTCTGGTTTTGTATACGCTGTTGTATGTAACGACCAAAAATTATACTGACTCCCTCAAATCACACTATCGTTATAAGACAGTTCAACTCTTAGGATATATAGTAACATACAACGAATTCACAGAGTTCCTGTTTTAGTTTATTCGCATTCTGCGGCAATGAAACTTACAGCTTCCAGAGCAACTTTCGGCAAATCCAGGTGAATAACAAAAGCATACAAAAGAGCGCTGCTAGAAACATTCGACGAAGGCATTGAAAACTAACTTTTATCGTCATCAACAAAACAACAACGACCACAACGGTAACTACAACAAATGTGCCTGATTCAACAACCACTCAACCACCAGAAACAACGTCTGCTGCTTATGAAGCTTGTTGTACTACGCAACAGCAGCTTTCCGAATTTATTAGTGCTTCCAATTTTCGTTCCCGGTGGACTGAGGGCTGTGCCAACGTGTTGTCAGCGGAAGCGAAAGGCTGGTGTGCCATTAATTGCTCATTAGTGATCGGACCAGGCTGCCCGGCTTGATGCCTGATGCCGCCCACTCCGCTTGCCGCCTGTACTCAGTGCTTATCTCCCTCTTGCTTCTTGGTTTGTCCAATGTGCAGCGGAAAAACACACCCACGACATCTCGTCAAGAACCAGGGCAATGTGGAAGGCTCCACCCCAGCAAGTAAATATAATTTAAAGAAAGGAGGGGAGGAGGCAACAGGTGTTACAACGCATTCGCTCTATACCTTTTACAGCGCGTCCGCCGCTATTTCGCACTAGCGTTCTCGTTTGGACGATGATTTCTCCGCACATTCATTTCACGTGTCTCACAGTATACCTGAATACAAGTTTTCGCAGGCACTCTTACACCACAAGATGTTTAATAGCAAACACGCAA
Organism: Rhipicephalus microplus; assembly: GCF_043290135.1. Lineage (NCBI taxonomy): Eukaryota > Metazoa > Arthropoda > Arachnida > Ixodida > Ixodidae > Rhipicephalus > Rhipicephalus microplus. Next base: position 197,779,771 of record NC_134701.1, read on the forward strand.
GTTCGCCCTAACAGCGAGCAAAGGTTTCAAGCTTCGTGATCAAATGCTGTGCCTCGGCGCTGTTGCGATATTTGTGATTATCAATACAATTTGTACAGTAGGGTAGTCTTGGGCGTCATTCTCGCGGTGTCCAGTGCACCGGAGCGCGTTCAGTTAGGCAAAAATACGGCGAGTCGTGAAGTCATGGCGCTCTTGACCACGTCAACGAACCGAACCCGCCAGCACATTCGCAGCTCATTATGTGCTTTTCCGCCCTACTTAATTTGTTTTACCATTATTTTGTTCTTTTTATCATTGCAAGAAACTTTTTTTCATACAAAAGGTACATTGTAGGCCCAACATTACCAATTGTCACCTTGCGCACAGTTCGCAAATAACAAAGTGAACAGCCTTCGGCAGTAATTGAAGCATTTACACAAGATATACGCTATTTTTGTTTGTTTTTTATTTATTTTTGTACCAATTAAGTGGAAAGGGGTAGTTGTGGCCAAGTAACGGTGACAACAACTCTTTCGTTTGTTTTTATTTTAATAAAAAAGAAATTATACGCAATCACCCAGCTTATTTGAACGATTGCTTAAACATTAACTAGTGTATTGAATTGTACATGCATTTTTGCTATGTAAAAGGAAGAGTGAATGCACAATAGCCTCATATAGTAACGCTATAGATAACTTATATATTGCATCCAAAATTTTATGAATATTTACCTAAAGCTTTATTCTGAGCGCTTCAGTAAAAAAAAAACGACAATAAACTACCGCATCTACCACTTCTTTCATTGTCAGTATTGTAGAGAACGGGAAAGACAGCTGAGACTCGCTACAGCTCAGCGACACAAGCTTTGCGGCTACCGACATTCCGCCAAACATTCGTCCACAACCAACGACGCCAACACCGGTGAAACCAGCACTTTTATGAACAAAGCAACCGAAATGCTCGGCCCTCGTCGACATCAGAAGTCGGATATCCATCACACAGCTTGTGTCCCACCACGGTGGTCTAGCGGTTACATGCTCGACTGGTGACACGAAGGCCGAGGACTGAAATCTCGGCCGCGACAGTCATTTCGATGCAGTTGAAGTGCTATAAGTCCAGGTACTAACATTTAGGAACACGTAAAAAAAACCTATGTTCAAATTTTCTGGAGCCTCTTACTACATCCTCCTTCATAATCACATCCTGCATTTATTACGTGAAATATTCAAAAATACTTTATACTTCGGTCCGATTCGAATTAAGTACAGATTGTTATTTAGTCAGAAAGCTCCCGTCATCTCTTACAAGCCGCAGTGAAACGACCAACTATGACCGCTATAGATACGTGGCTACAGATCCCACACGACACTGATTTCACTTCACACGCGACACCGGCCTGACGGCTCCACACCTAATTCGTCTATACATATAAAATAGTATGCCTGTAAATAGTATGCCTATGACGCAAAAAAAAAATAAGGAATACGAAATGTTTGTGATTCACACTGCTGTCGAATGCTCCTGAACTTTCGTGCTAAGACGTTGTCACGTAAGAAATGATTACAAAAGTGTCTCAAAATGATTTTTTATCACAAAACATGCAATTTTCAGCACGTGCAGTCGTATTACATTTTGTTTTCACCGCAATCCTGTTACTTAAGGCCCATTTACGAAAGATCATGGCATGCACGGGATGACTGAATTATTTTTTCAAGTGATTTTGGGCATAGATAACTTCATTTCTTGAGCACAAGAAGCTTCGTTGCCCTGTAAAATAGAATTGTTAAGTTAATCACTTTGTTCTACTGATAAATTAAGTATCTCATAAACTGACTATCTGACTATCTTCAAGTCTTTATTTTGTGCTGATATCTATTCCGAACAAAGCCCTATTGGATTTCCTGATATTGCTTTCCCACACGCTTGGATGATTTATGCTACTTTTACTGCCTTTGGCTCAATATGGCTACTTTCTGGCCTGTTTTTAGAGCTACCTGGCTACTTTTAGTCGCTTTTACTTGGCATACCTGGCCTTCCTTAGTCTAAGAAGCGACACATTTCGGTGATTGCGGAGTGTGACGTAGCTTGCCATGGAGAATATTCGCTACCTAATAGGTAAGAACATCTGTTCTGAATGCGTAGCAACGTTGAATAGTGACTCCATTTAACGAAATTCACACTCGACCGGTGAGCGGCATCTAGGTTGCAAACAATGACGTGCTAGTGTTAATAACACGCTCCCGACTATTTATGCATAGACGATGTTTGCTTTGTGGCTGTTCTTACCCCCGTATTCACAAACGCTCCTCGACTCGACTTTCACCCTTCACTTGACCAGAGTTGAGCACTGCGCCACCACTCGGCTGAAAATGACGCTGCGCTACTCAAGAATCGCAGAAGACTATCACTGATATGCAGTGACATGCCGTACCTAAAGATAGCGCTCCCATCGGCTTTCTCAAGTGAAGGCGAAGCGTTGAGTGAAGGGAGGTTCTAGAATACGGGGGTAAGATACCCAGTCACACGACAAAAACTGGCCCCTTATCTGCATGTGACACTGCAAATGTCGTCGAAAGACGATATTCTTGCCTGCGGAGAGAGTGAACAAAACGTTTATTTGATGTTCTGCGCAACAAAATTGGTGAATGGTATTCGAGAGGCGCTGCGTTAGAGTGCCACTAGCGTGCAGCGGAGGCGAACGAGCGCATCAAGTCACGTCACACTCGAGACATGAGCGCTATCTGGCAGTAATCTTAGAATACGAAGCGCGCGCACCATGCGCGTACGTCTCGGAGGTGATAAGGTGTAGAACTCAAGGCGACGACTAGGTGCCACCACCGTGTCGTCTCAGCAAAGCATTAGAAACACTTGCGTTTTCGCGCAAGCATTGCATGGTAAGCGCAACATGATCCTTATAATTACTTATGTAATGGTCCTTAGAATGGTCCTTAGAATTACTTATGTAAGCTTTTTCTAGTAAGGTTCACATACAGAATAATGACGTGTTGTTATGGTGCCTCAGGCATGCGCAATAATTGCGTTTTAATTGACAATTGCAGAAGTATGAACGCTGAATCTTGCGCAATATTGGCGGGGGCTGAGGATAGAGTCGGCTGTTTGGAGTATCGTTAGGCCACTCTGGTGCCGTTTAGGGTACTGTTAAGGCCGTACAGACAGACAAATGTACAGACAGACAGCTTGACCAAAATTTTTGCGTCGAAGGTCCCCAAGAAAGACTATCGTCTTTAAAAAGTACCATTGGTTAGTGCGCAAGGTCAGCAAAGAAAAGGCGCTCACCAATACTTATTTCGGCTTGAAGCATTGTGCGCAGATATGCATGCCCATAAGACTGTTCATACTCCTGGGCACCACACGCCAGAGCCCGAAGGTGATGCTCCGCGGAATAAATCCGGCTGCTCACGCGCTTTACATAGGCTTCGTGCAGACGTAAGTCGTAATGATGATGCTGATATTTGGGGTTAAACGTCCCAAAACCACCACATGATTATAAGAGACGCCATAGTGGAGGGTTCCGGAAATTTATACCACCAGGGGTTCTTTAACGTGCACCCAAATCTGACCACACGGGCCTATAGCATTTTCGCCTCCATTGAAAATACAGTCGCCGCAGCCGGGATTCGATCCCACGACCTGCGGGTCAGCAGCCGAGACGTAAGTCATGAAGGCGCTTCTAGCGGCCACGAGCGCAGATTTCGAAGGATGCTCAGACGGTCGCAAAAAGCAGCATTCGGGGAACTACGTTTTTTTTTTCGACGCTAATGCTTTCTTTATTCAACCGCTGGTCAGAGCGATGGTCCGTCTGCGTTATCAACGCACTGAGCCAGCCGCGAGTGTTGAAGAATAAGCATAACATAGCACAAGGGGTTGCTTCGCGATAGCCCCGCTGCAGCGACCGTGACAGCGCAATCGCTGTTGTCTGTTTCAAGCTGCCGCCGAGTTTCCTGCCGTGTTAAAACCCGATAGTGATAAGCTGGGATTGTTCAGTCGGCGAAGCATCCCGCACTACACGCGTGCTGTCCCGCTCAACGGATTCGTCATCTTCGTTGTCGTTTTCCCTGTCTGATGCGGCCGCGTTCACCTGGGGCTGCAGGAAATCTGGCGAAAGAAAGCACACGCGCTAACACGACGGTTCTGTCACAGCTGGCGAAAATTTACTGTCTTTTGAGATAAACGGGAACTAAAACTCGTCAAGTACAGCACGAAAGCACGGTGCAGTGGCATGTGCCAGCGCTTGCGTCATCTGCTCCCCTATCCTGTGAAATCTGCTGCTGTATCTAGAGTTGCTGAGGGCAGCGCATGACTGTGGCGGCTCCTAAGGTATTCACGATGCCTGTAGGCACGCGCGGGGCTGTACTTTATGAATGATCACTAACCTTGAGAAAGAAGCAACTGAAAAAATAATTTTCTCTTGAGTGTTCTCGAGGAAACGCTAAATATTTCAGGACACGGATGATATCATTGATCTTTGTTATACAGAACACTGTCCAAAGAGACCTGACCAAAATGGCATGTGATTTATTGGCGTATAAACGTAAATTGACGATGAGGGACGTCAAAGGTGAACTTCACGGAATGGTGGGCGTCAAAGAGCCGAACTATAGACAAGCGCGAGCTCGTGTCACGTTGCTAGCACTAACGCTGTGGCTTGCTCGCTTCCCTACTTCATCATAGTCTCGTATTACTCATTACAACATACTCAAGGACTTCGTAGTTGAACACACAGCCCAAAAGATACACCTATTCTCGTAGTCTGAACAAGCTTCGACTCGTATTCCAACCTTCACTTGATTCATCGAGCCGAGCACAACGCCGCCGAACAACTGAAAACGATTCAGCGGTCCTGATGAACTGCTGCCGAGTATCACTCATATACGGTATACATTTTTGTCAAATAGTGGATCTGCCATCGACAATCTCGGGGCGGTGAACTGCCAAGTGAACGGGTGTTCTACAGAATGCGGGGGCAAGACGCCGTACCACAATGCGCAAAAGTGTCCATTTGAAAGCTTTTGAACGAACTAACATTTATGAGAACGCTCGTAAAAGTTAGGCATATGCTCACCTCTCGGTTCCAAAAGATGGTGTGGGAATCTTGAATGCGCACCGAGGAAACAACATGAATAACACTGACACAAATTGTGAGCGCACTCTGTGGTGAGGCATGGCATGAAGAAAGCACATTGTGCTAGGCAGTAGCGGAAAATGCGAGCTTGCGTAGCACCCTCACGAAAGCAATCGGAACCAACGTGGTACATAGCTGTGGTCAAGTGAATTTGGCGCGCGCACAGAAACAAACCCAACTGTCAAAACCAATGCCTACTGAGAAGCTACGACGGTGTTATCACCGGCGTCGATCTCGCTCACTTCTTCCAATGGCAATACCATCGCGCCGTGGACTAGCATTACGTGACCTCGACGGCAAGCGGGAAAGACGAAGCTCGCACGACATATGCCAAATGTCCGGAATCGACGCATCGTTCAGATGACCTTCACTACTTTTATCCGTCAGTACTGCCTGTCATGCCTCGAAGGCGCGAACAGAGCATCGAGACGGAAGGCATTCGACGCCTGGCGCCGAAAGGGCCGTAAATGTCTATCGTGTAGTCAGCTTGCACTGTCACCGCTGCAGCGATGCGAAAGCTTGCGAAAAGTTGCACATCTCACTCGAGTAGAGATATGTGAGGATTTCAAGTAGAGTTCACGGAGTCAAACGAGAACGAATCGCGCACGATCCCGCCTTCGTTTCTTCCAACGTACTCGTGCAACGTGCGCGTCGTATTGCGGCCGTCGCCGCAACTCTATAGCGATTTCCTTTCAGTTTCCGTCAAATTTTCTTTCTTAATCAGGGGAGATATTCTCGCGCAGACTTGTTGGAACCGGGCTCCTAAATAGAGTTACGAAACTCGGTTCCAAAATCTGAAGGCGGAATTGGCCCAGTTTTTCAGAAGTTAGCAGGCTGTGGCGTCATCTGGGAGCAACAACACAAAACAAATGTTTATTAGTGGGTGTGATGTTAAAAAGGTGGCGCGACAATCTGCTCACTCCTAAAGTCCCCTCTCATTCCCAACAAATGGGCCAATGACGTGTCCGGATATCGATACATAGAGTCTATGGGGAGTTTCGCAAGTCATAAGTATGATTTAACAACTCGCGGTGTCCACTTAACGGACATGCCCGCTTGGGCCTCCACTCAGTGGCTGGCACTGGGTGAGCAGTACGCCGCCTGGTTCCGGTCCGATTTCTGCGACGACATTGTTACGTCACGCAGCTTTCGCAAGTCTCGACTCAAATCAGGAAAACGGAACACCTTTCGCCACAACGAATGCGGCGCCCAGAGATCCGCGTTTGAACGCTCGTCTCGGAGGCTGTAAATGAACTAGTTGCGATTGGGGGTGTTTGCCTCGAACCGGAGTCGTTGAAGTATCAGGGCGAAGACGAGCACAGGAGCCGGAGCTGGTAACAGGAACGTTTATTTACACCATTTTACATGTCCAACGTAGCGTGATATTACAACAATGAAGGAAGCATCCTAAGAGCGACTCGGCGCACGCGTTTTTCAGCCTGGGTCTTTGCAAGGTTCCCTGCAGGGTAAAACGATTTAGCCGCGGATCTCTCGTTGAATCATGCCTAATGTATCGGCAGCAGGATGTATTCGTCGGCAGTAGTTCCTACAATTTACTAAAATTGAATTTACAGATTTCCTCTTTCGCCAAGAAGGGGCATCCGGTTCGTAAGTGGTGCTCTCGGCCAAAATGGTTACGGGTTACTGGCATAAGCGATTACATCTGCACAACACCCGAGCAGCCACAAAGCGGCACGCAACCCATCCCGAGATAGGCCGAGCTACTACAGAACTCTTAGCTGGAACCACCCGTTATTGCCAGAAATTCATTACTATCAAATAATCAATTATTAAGAAAAGGAAAGCTAACAACTAAACATATCAAAGTCTGCTTGTTAGTTGACGAGTAAATTACAACTTACAAAAAACTTAACGTATTTCTTGCTCATCAACTTTACAAAACAAAAAGCAATTGACGTTGTTCTTATGACGAATTCTTATTCTGTGGTTGTCCCACGTTGTCTCCCAACGCACCCATTTCACACTAGCTCAAGGCGTCATAGTTTGGCGAACGAAAAAACTGCTCACCTGTCCGAAGCACTCAGTGGCAGTGACCTTTGTTCTACGACACCCAAACTCTGGCAAAGTGGCATACCGACAATTTCGCTTCCTCCCAGTCAAGCGGTTACCCTGTCGCCGCGGTGGGGAAAGGCTTTAGCCATTACTCCTGTGTACGTGTCACCTAGCTTTGCTGCACTGTGAGTCAACATGCGTATAGTCTGCCCCGAAGGAGATGAGACCAGGCGGCCACTTCTACGTCTCAATTTCTTTGAAATTATTTCCTTCGTGATGCACTTCTCGCCTAATCTCAATCTCTGCGGAACCCTCGCGAGCATCAGCGCTTCATATCAGCTTCTGGTGTTGGTAGTACGCATGTTCCTGTTGGTATCGTTGCGCAAGTGCAGACAACTGGTTATACAAACATCTGCAACTCTTCAACATATATATGTGCATGCGAGATTTGTACATATATTTACCGTCCTTTCATGACGTGTCACTCAACGAAAAAAATTGCCACACGCTCTTCTTTCCTCCGCATGCTTCGCATAACGTCGTTTACCCAAGTACGTGGGATCTGCCGATTTTTTTCTGCTAGGCAGCTATAATTGTTATCTATCTGGCATGCTTTCATTGCGTCATTTATGCGCGGTCCACGCACTTCTATGTCAGAACAAGGTGCACGTAATCAGCGTAATGAGGAATTCTTGACAATAACTTGTAAATAAAACAATTGATGAGGTTTAACCTCCAATAAACTACGATAAGGTCATGAGAGACGCTGTAGTGCAAGGCACATGCAATTTCGACGACCTGTGTTCTTTACCATGCACTGACATTACACAGTTGACGACTTTCCATCAATTTGTCTCCGTCAAAATGTGGGAGATATTGAACCCACGGCCTTCAACTAAGCATCCAAGCACCGTAACAGAGACACCACCACGGCGGTGAAGGGGGTACTCACGTTGTTTTTAAGAATGCGCGCGCAAACGTGGGGGCAATTATTGTTGCAAAAGCAAAAAAAAAAAAACTGGGGGACCCTCGGTCTCAATAGTTGAACGCAATAGTTACATCCTGTGCCTATAGTGCTTACTGACTTCAAAATAACTTGTGTCAGCGAAGCTTTCGCATACAGCTGCAGTATGTGTTAATGTGTAGCATGCTTTAAATCACGGGTAATTGTGGGCGTGAAATCTTTTCAAGCTTGCAATGCACCCACTACGTAGTCTTAAGGAAATGGTGCCGTAACGTGTGTGGCTTTTGTAGTGGACGGCCGCCTTCAAACCATGAAGTCATGATAATCGAATGTTCTGACGCCCGATCGCAGTGTACGCTTGTACCACGCATCATTACGGCGATATTACACGTTGCATTGTGAAGCATGTATACGGAACGCGTGTGTTTGTAAAGCATGCAAGTTACTTTCGCTGGATTTTCATAAAGAGAAAAGTATATGTTCACTTTATTTTCAAGCAGACGCGCAATTCTGTGCGTAGAACACCCGTTTGCCACCAAAAAATGACGCGGGTTTGGCCCTTACTCAAATCCAGAATTATTTATTTTATTTGCATCTTTTTCGATATTTTGGTCACGAATAAGAGTGATGATTTTTCGCTCAAAACCAATGAAGCCGCCGCCAATGCTGACACTGATGCCGGAATTTGTGCGAAACATTAAAATTCGTTTCTTCTTTCTCTCTCTTACTCG